>NW_027596574.1:0-222000 GCF_964194155.1 Cetorhinus maximus
CTTTTTGAACAAGGGTGTAACATTCACAATTCTCCAGTCCTCTGGCACCTCGCCGGTGTCTAAGGAAGACTGGAAGATTATCACCAGTGCCTCTGCAATTTCCACTCCCCCTTCCCTCAGTACCCTCGGATGCATCTCATCCGGTCCTGGTACCTTATCTGTTTTAAGTAAAGATAGCCTTTCCAACACCACCTTCTGATCAATTGTAAATTCTTCTACTGTACCAGTTACCTCCTCTCTCACCTCGGCCTGGGTAGCATCGTCTTCCTTTGTAAAGACAGACGTTACTTGTTCAATACCTCCACTATTTCTCCAGCCTCCACGTGCAAGTCCCGTTTGTTGTCCCTAATCCGCCCTACCCTGTCTTTTACCAACCTTTCTTTTTATTTACATGTTGATTGAAGACCTTGAAATTCCCTTTTATGTTCGCTGGAAGCTTCTTTTCAGGCTCTCTCCTTGCTTTTCTTATTAGTTTCTTCACTTCCCTTTTGGTCTTTCTATATTTAGCCTGATTGTCGATTGTAGTTTCCACCTGACATATGTGCACTCCTTCCATTTCAACCTCACCTCCATCTCTCATCATCCAGGGCGCTCTGGATTTATTTGTCCGACCTTTCCCTTCAAGGGAATATACCTTGACATTGTCTACGATACTTTCTCTCTGAAAGTGGTCCATTGTTCAGCCACTGTCTTTTCCGCCAACATTCGATTCCAACTCACTTGACTCAGGTGCATTGTCATCTCATCGAAGTTGTCTTTCCCCCAATTAATTATCCCTGCTCTGGATTGTTCTCTGTCCTTTTCCATGACCAACCTAAACCTTATGATAGAATGATCACCGTCCCCTCGAGGCTCTCCCAGTGATATTTGACCACTTGGGCCAACTCATTGCCCAGAAGCAGGTCCAGCAGTGCCTGCCCTCTGGTTGGATTGGAAAGATGCTGCTGCCGAAAATGATCTTAAGCACATTCCAGGAACTCTGGCCCCTCTTGTCCCTTTGCACTATTCCTATCCCAGTGTGAATTTGAATAGTTGAAGTCCCCCATTACGATTACTCTATAATTCTTGCACCTCTATGAAATTACTTTGCAAATTTATTTCTCCACATCCCTTCCACTAGTTGGCGATCTATATACTACACTGATCAATGTCATTGCAACTTTTTCATTCCTTAGCTCTAGCCAGAGAGATCCTGTCCTTGACCCCTCTGGGACATCCTCTCTTTCCAGTACTGTAAAGCCACCTTTAACCAATATCGCCGCTCCCATCCACCCCCGGCCGTTTCCCCCCTTTCCTGTCTCTCCCAAACACCGAGAATACTTAATGCCCAGTCCTGCCCTTCTTTGAGCCAAACCTGTCGCATCGTGGCCCTGCCTGCTGTTTTGGGAACTCTGGCCATCATGTCAGGGTTAGGTTCCCCTCTGGAACTGGTGCTTTTCCCTCTGGATAGCTAGCTGTGTGCCTGCCGTCAGCATTGCTGACCTGGGCTTGTGGATTACTGGATGTCAGCTTTGCCTCAGCTCCTACATCTGGTTCATCTGCTGCTTATGCCTTTGTCACCAGAATCCTTTTCGACACGTGGAGAATTTGTGCCACACAGTACTGCTTCTGGCAGCTGGAGATTCGCACGGTTTCCCTTCTTGGCAATGACAGTGTACAGCTTGGGGTAAAATGGTGTATCCGTTCTCCCTCAGATTCTTTTGTCTCAGCAGTATTTGATCAGACTGTCTCGTGCCCCCCCACCGCCCGCCTTCAGTGGTCTCCATAAAGCTTTGCAGCAGCCTCTGCATTTTTTCAGCATCATGATCTCAGACCTCCTGATCAACACTGATCTCCCTCAGCTCTGGCATCTTGCTGTGTGCTTTGTGTCCAAGTAGCAGCTCAGCTGGTCTCTTCCTGTTGTGTGTGTCTGTGTGGAGTTGTTCAGTACATGGCCACTAAGTTTTTTCAGGGTTTTAACCTCCAAATCCACTCACCCAATATTAGTTTGTTCTTTTGAGACTTTAACCATTCAGGCAACAGAACACAATCTAGTAATGTAACTCAGGAACGCTTATTAAGCACCAAAAATAAGAATTAACCAATTAGGCAGTGAATTTACTGACTTAATACAGTTTTTACTTCTCCATTCAAGCTAGGCTCACTTGCTCTCTCTCTCTCCCGTCTCTCTCCCCCTCCCCCCTCTCTTTCTCCCTCTCTCTCCCCCTCCCCCCTCTCTCTCTCCCTCTCTCTCCCCCTCCTTCCCCCTCTCCCTCCCCCTCCCCCCCACTCTCCCTCTCTCTCCCCCTCCCCTCTCTCTCTCCCCCTCCCCCCCACTCTCCCTCTCTCTCCCCCTCCCCTCTCTCTCTCCCCCTCCCCCCCACTCTCCCTCTCTCTCCCCCTCCCCTCTCTCTCTCCCCCTCCCCCCCACTCTCTCCCCCTCCCCCCTCTCTCTCCCCCTCCTCCCCACTCTCCCTCTCTCTCCCCCTCCCCCCTCTCTCTCCCCCTCCTCCCCTCTCTCTCCCCCTCCTCCCCTCTCTCTCTCTCCCCCTCCCCCCTCCTCCCCTCTCTCTCTCTCCCCCTCCCCCTCTCTCTCTCTCTCCCCTCCCCCCACCTTTTCTCTATCAGTTCTGTGGTCTTCTGCCCCCAGTTCAATCTTCAAATTCAATGTGCCTGATACCTTAAAGCTGGTGCTTTTAACTCTTTCCAAAGTACAACCCATGTGCATGATGAGTTCTATTTTTGGATTATGTTAGGAGAGTGTGGTGCCCAACACTACTGATTAACATTTAGACTCATTCACCTAAATGTTACAAATTAATTTTTAAAATAGTGAAAGTGCAAATTGGTACATAGCGTCATAGAAATTACAAAGTTACAGAAAGTACAAACAGTCTAAACAAATGCATATATCAGTGCATAGAGATTACTGCTGTATTAAACTTAAGGTTACCTCGAGGTCACCCCACCAGCCTCTGCATTCAAAGGATCATCCTCCGCCATTTCCGCCAACTCCAGCATGATGCCACCACCAAACACATCTTCCCTTCACCCCCCCGGTGGCATTCCGCAGGGATCGTTCCCTCCGAGACACCCTGATCCACTCCTCCATCAGCCCCAACACCTCAACCCCCTCCCACAGCACCTTCCCATGCATCCGCAGAAGGTGCAACACCTGCCCCTTTACTTCCCCTCTCCTCACCGTCCAAGGGCCCATACACTCCTTTCAAGTGAAGCAGCATTTCACTTGCACTTCCCTCAATTTAGTCTACTGCATTCGCTGCTCCCAATGGGAGAGACCAAACGCAGACTGGGAGACCGCTTGGAGGAACACCTCCGGTCTGTCTGCAAGTATGACCCAGACCTCCCTGTCGCTTGCCATTTCAACACACCACCCTGCTCTCATGTCCACATGTCCGTCCTTGGCCTGCTGCATTGTTCCAGTGAAGCACAACGCAAACTGGAGGAACAGCACCTCATCTTCTGACCAGGTACTTTACAGCCTTCCGGACTGAATATTGAGTTCAACAACTTTAGATCATGAACTCTCTCCTCCATCCCCACCCCCTTTCCGATTCCCCTTTTTCCAATAATTTATATGTATTTTTCTTTTCCCACCTATTTCTATTATTTTTCAATGTATTTCCATCCATTGTTTTCTCTCTACCTTTTAGCCTATTTCGATCCCTTCCCCCCACCCCACCCCCACTAGGGCTATCTGTACCTTGCTCGTCCTGCTTTCTACCCTTAATGTCACCATTAGCACATTTCTTAGCTAATATCACCACCGTGAACACCTCTTTGTCCTTTTGTCTATGACATCTTTTGGCAATCTCCACCTATCACTGGTCCTCTATCCAGCTCTACCTGTCCCACCTCCCCTTAAACCAGCTTATATTTCACTTCTTTTCTATTTTTTCTTAGTTCTGGTGAAGAGTCATACAGACTTGAAACGTTAACTGTATTCCTCTCTGTAGATGCTGTCAGACCTGCTGAGTTCCTCCAGGTATTTTTGTTTTTGTTTTGGATTTCCAGCATCTGCAATTTTTTGCTTTTATCTTAGGGTAACAAGGTACAGGTACAAGATATAGACTAATATATCACAGGTTCATAAAGAATAAAAGTCACAAGAACTACACAGCTACAAAAACCGATTACAGAACTTCACTAAATTTACAGAGACGAGGATGGTTATATATTTACAACACTCCCAGTTTAAAAAGACTAAGCTGGTTCTGATTAATTGTTTAGAACCTTGCAGTTGTTTTACTTCACACAATAAACCTTTTAAATTTCTTCATTTAAATTTTGAAATGCAATCTGAATTTCAATTGCTAGGAAGCACAATGACGCTACATTCTAATCGAATCAACATTGACTGACTTCAGAGCACTGGCTTGGGGCCGTGTGGTGTGTCCACTCGATCAAGTGTGGATCTGACTTTTAACAAGGGCCTAGTCATGTGATGCACTAATGTCCTGTATTGACTACAATTCAGCAAAGTCATGTTGGGTTAATTGATGAACATACTTCGATTGGTTGATCACTAAACATAATTGAACTACAAGCTAATTATTAAAGCTAAACTTTCTACGAATCCCCACCCTGAGGATAAAAGGCTTCAGCATTTGATGGCTCACATAACAATTCTGTCCCTGCTTTTTGGAGCAGCCCAGCTCAAATCAGTTGTGCCTCTCTGAAGTCTCCGGGTGAGGTGTTTGTTTTTTTGATTGATGGGATGTGGGTGTCGCTGGCTCGGCCAACATTTATTGCCCATCCCTAATCGCGTTTAGCTGGACCTTTCACAAACATTCACTCCCTCCACCACCGATGCACAGTAGCAGCAGTGTGTACCATCCCCAAGATGCACCAAGGCTCCTTATACAGCACCTTCCAAACCCACCACCGCTACCACCTAGAAGGAGAAGGGCAGCAGACACATGGAATCACCACCACCTGGAAGCTCCCATTCAAGCCCCTCACCATCCTGACTGGGAAATATATCACCGTTCCTTCACTGTCACTGGGTCAAAACCCTGGAATTCCCTCCCTAACAGTGCTATGGATGCACCTACAGCACATAGACTGCAGCAGTTCAAGAAGGCAGCTCACCATCACCTTCTCAAGGGTAACTAGGGATGGGCAATAGATGCTGAAAAGGTGGCTCATGATGCCTCTCTGTCATCCAAGAGCAGCAATACAACAGGAGCCAAGCCTCCAAAGGGCGGTGGTAAGAGAGGACCAACGGACTTCAGAAGATGCGCTTCCGATGCCTGGACCGTTCAGGGGGAGCACTACAATAACCTCCCAGAGCGGGTGTCACTGATAGTGCTTGCATGCTACGCTCTCCACAATCTGGCAATGGCAAAGGGGGACCCACTGGAGGAAGAGGATCTTGACACAGCTCCATAGGCCACAGATGATGAATCCCGGAGTGAGTCCGAAGAGGAGCACAGTGAGGAAAATGCTGAGGGTGTGGAGGGAGACTCAGTAACGTCTATGGAGGCAGGGATGCCTTGATCCAACGCTCCTTCAGCTAGGCTGCCAAATAAGAACTACCACCACATGCCAGGGCTGCCACCTCCATCCTGGATCACAGAAATCACCCTTTCCTTGGGCCCCAAGATACACTCAGTGCCTGTGCAATAAAGTTTTGAGCCACCCACATCCAGCATTACATACCGGCGTACCCTGCACCTACAAAATAAATGAAACAGACACACGCCAATAACACAAAAGCAAATATAATTTAATGTTGGAAGTCACATAGTATTGAAGGGAACAATATCCGGTGTTGGTGGTCACACCATTAAAACAAGATAAACAAAACAGGGAACAATAGATGACCGGTGACCAGTCCCTCTTGTTCTTAAGGTGCTTTAAACTTGCGTTTACGGGTGCTCTCCCCTCACTGGCACCGACATTGGAGACAGCCTGCTGACTCTGCTGTCCTGTTGGCCTTGATGATCTTGGTGTCATCCTCTGGCCAGTGGAGCCTGTGCTGGCCCCGCCTGGGAGGGAGCGGCCAGTGCCACGGCTGGCATCGTCCCAGTCATCGCAGCCTCATCAAATGTGACAGTCACTGGCAGAGGGATGGAGGAGCTGCTGCCATCATCCAGAGCGCCCTGAGAGGAGCCCGCAGAGACAACAAGAAGGTCGTGATCCAACGTGAGGTCGCTGTGCACCTCCCTGCTTGCTGCTGATGGATGGGCAGCTAGCTGGGATACTGGGTGCCCCATCCACTTCCCACACTGACACTGACCACTTGAGGTTAGCGTCTGTGTGAGGGCTTGCAGGCCTGAGCGCAACCCCAGGAACCCCTGATTCTGTCCCTGGAGCAGCCTCTCCATGAGACTCACCACTCTCCATGAGGCGGCAGTGCGCTCAACCATGAGGGTCAACGCAGTGCCGCTGCTGCACCGGAACTCTTCCACAATGGAGACCACGGCACACATTCCCTCATTTATCCCCGCCAGATCCTTCCGCATATCCCACTCTCTGCCTCTGCCTGCACCTCAAGCGAGTGTGAAGCACAGTCACCACATGGTCCCATTGCGGAGTCCGAGTAAAGAGTGGCTCCACCGTGAGGATTCTCAACTGTGGCTGGTCTCCCTTCTCCTCAAACACCTTCAGGAACTGGGCACAGGCAGCAACATTCTTGAAGGTCACATCGAAGTATCCAGCGCTGTGCAAGTCCTGCAGACAGTAGGTCTCAGCAGCTTCAATTCCACAGGATTCCAAAAGGACTCTTTTAATGAAGAAGGCTCAGCCAATGGGTGTCCCTCCTTCGCTGTCCTTCACTGCCTCCCTAACGCTGGTTTGGGGCTTGACTGGTCGAAGCCATCACTCCTTTAATTTCCCTCTGTTCGGCACTGAAGCCTCTTCAAAGGAGAACAAACAACCACAGAAGAGCCTCCAATACCAAAGGGCAAAAAGGCCAAAAGCTTTTCTGAAAAGAAATGATACCCACAAAAACTACATTTGCACATATGCAGAAGCAACATGATCATGGTCACTCCCTGCCAGGTATCAGCCCGAAGGACTTGCTCAGTTTCTCCAGCATTTTCATTTTTTACTCCCAATCATTTTATGATCGGCTGCCCATCTGGGCTTGAATGTGACATATTAAAGTGATAAGGACAGTGGGTGAAGGGGAGGTTACATCGCGCTGCCCAGTAACAGGAGGTGGTGGGTGGGTGTTGCTCGGGGTTGACTCTGGGGCTCCTGTTAGACTGAAACTTTATTAAACCAAACAATATCTTTTATATTCCAATTCAAACCAGTTAAAGTTAACAAAAGGCCAAAGTCTGTTCCCACTGGTGGACAATCAGAGATTTGGAAATTAAAATGCATGTTGTTTATTTCACATCACTGTTCACTGTGTTTTAAATATCACCTCAAATCTTGTTTCTAACAACACTAATAATAATTTTGGAGATAAAAAGTAAAGATATTTGCCTTTTACCAAAAGAATCACCATGATTTTTCCAATCACTGGTGAGAAACGAACATTGGAATTACTGGATGGAAAGAAGACTTGGGGCAGAATTTTTTGCCCGGTATTCGGGCGCATGCCCAACACGCTCGAGCGTAAGGTGACGCGCGAAGACCTCGGGCGAGCGTCCCAACGTCATCGCACACTCACGGATAGTTCAGTCAGCGGGTACGCATGAGAGTCGGAGCCGCTCCCGCCATTAATTAAGAGGCCAGTTAAGGCCCTTAAGCCAAGTGACACCGATTTAACGTTGCCAGTGCGAGTTTGCGCTCATCGCTCGGGCTGCCGACCATTCGCAAACCTCATCCACAGGCAGGATAATAAGGGTCAGCAGCATTGCCAGTGTGAGTAATGAGGGGTTTTGGCAATAGTTTGTTGCTGGTTGCTTATCGGTACTTGGCAGCTTCATCTCTGTTCAGGGCTTCATTTCAGGACTCACTGGTATCTCCAAGGCCCCCTGACGATTTTGATCGTGTGGCCCCTTCTAGGTATCAGACAGCCTCCTGTTACCTTGGTCATGGGGACTGTGGTCTCTGCTGGGCGGCATCTCCTCTGAGGAGGAAGAGAGGGGCAGAAGTGGGAGGAGGCCAGGTGTCCCAATGCAGCTTCCAGGGGAGTGACCTGCGGGAGGAGAGTTGCAGGCACAAGGGGCACAGGGCCAGCAGGTAGTCCAAGGCAGAAGGGGCTGCAGGTGCCGCCACTATCCTGCTGCCAGGGTTTACAGGCTGCGATGCAGCTACCTCAATATATCCAAGGTGCAATGCTGAAGGACCTGCAGATCTGACTGTGGGTGGACACCCCATGCCAGTGTCTCTGAAGGTCACTGTGGCCAACTTCTATCCATTGGCTCTTTCCAGGGTTCAGTGGGAGATCTATGTGGAGCCTCCCAATCTGCTGTCCACAGTTGTGTCAAGCTAGTGACAGAAGCTCTGTTCAGGCGGGTATTGACTGTCATTCATTTCTGTATGGATGAGGGTAGCCAGGCTGAGCGAGGCGGAGGCTTCGCAGTGATTGGTGGATGCCCCCATGTCCAGGGTGCCATCCACTGACACACATGTGGCCATCAAGGTGCCAGTGGGTAAGCCGGGAGCCTTCGTCAACAGGAAGGGATCTCACTCCATGAACGTGCAGATAGTGTGTGACCATAAGATGCAGATGCTGCAAGTCTGTGCAAGGTACCCAGGCAGCTCCCGTGACCCGTACACCCTGAGACTCTCCCAGGCGCCGCGGCTTTTCAGTGCTCCAGCCCGGCTGGATAGATGGCTGCTGGGTGACAAGGGCTATCCGTTGAAAAGGTGGCTCATGACTCCTCTCCGTCACCCAAGAACAGAGGCCGAGCAGCATTACAACAGGAGCCACACTTCCACAAGGGTGGAGGGGATAGAGAAGACCATATCTTCAGAAGATGCGCTTCCGATGCCTGGACTGTTCAGGGGGAGTACCACAATAACCCCCCTAGAGCGGGTGTCACTGATAGTGCTTGCACGCTGCACCCTCCACAATCTGGCAATGGCAAGGCGGGACCCACTGGAGGAAGAGGATCTTGAGGGAGCTCCACAGGCCACATATGATGAATCCCGTAGTGAGTCAGAATAGGAGCGCAGTGAGGAGAACGCTGAGGGTGTGGAGGGAGACCTCTCTAATCTCCGGTGTGGCAGGCACACCAGGGATGCCTTGATCCAACGCTCCTTCAGCTAGGCTGCCAAATAAGAACTACCACCACATGCCAGGGCTGCCACCTCCATCCTGGATCACAGAAATCACCCTTTCCCTGGTCCCCAAGATACACTCAGTGCCTGTGCAATAAAGTTTCGAGCCACCCACATCCAGCATTACATACCGGCGTACCCTGCACCTACAAAATAAATGAAACAGACTCACGCCAATAACACAAAAGCAAATCTAGTCTGATGTTGGAACTCACATGGCTTTGAAGGGAACAATATCCGCTGTTGGTGGTCACACCATTAAGTAAAGAAAAACAAAAAGAGAAACAAAAGATCACCCGTGACCAGTCCCTCTTGTGCTTAAGGTGCTTTAAACTAATGTTTACAGCTGCTATGCCTAGGTGCTCCCCACTCGCTGGCACCGACATTGGAGACAGCCTGCTGACTCTGCTGTCCTGTTGGCCTTGATGATCTTGGTGTCATCCTCTGGCCAGTGGAGCCTGTGCTGGCCCCGCCTGGGAGGGAGCGGCCAGTGCCACGGCTGGCATCGTCCCAGTCATCGCAGCCTCATCAAATGTGACAGTCACTGGCAGAGGGATGGAGGAGCTGCTGCCATCATCCAGAGCGCCCTGAGAGGAGCCTGCAGAGACAACAAGAAGGTCGTGATCCAACGTGAGGTCGCTGTGCACCTCCCTGCTTGCTGCTGATGGATGGGCAGCTAGCTGGGATACTGGGTGCCTCATCCACTTCCCACACTGACACTGACCACTTGAGGTTAGCGTCTGTGTGAGGGCTTGCAGGCCTGAGCGCAACCCCAGGAACCCCTGATTCTGTCCCTGGAGCAGCCTCTCCATGAGAGTCGCCACTCTCTCAATGGAGGAGGAAGTGCGTTCGGCCATGAGGGTCAACACAGTGCTGATGCTCCACAGGGACTCCTCCATACTGGAGACCATGGCACGAATACCCTCGTGTATCTCCGCCAGATCCTCCCGCACATCCCGTTGGACATCCAGCATCTGTCGCCTAATGGACAACTCCAGAGACTCATCATCAGCCCTGAGCACTCTCTGCCTCTGCCTACACCTCAAGCGAGTGTGAAGTGCCTTCACCAATGTGCACTGAGATACTATCTGCCGAACTGATGCCCACCGAGGTGCTGGTATCTGCGCTGGTGTCTGGTTCAGAGAGTGGGTGTGGCGGATGTGCTTGGGGAGCATGGTGGTCCTCTGGGGTCAGGTATAGCTCCTGGGGGTTGTGTGCTTCGCTGCTTGGTGGCAGACCTAGGGGAGAATGAGGACAAGTCATTAGTTTAATGCATGCCAGGCACCCTGGTGAGACAATGGCGATGTGCATCATGGTGCCATCATCATTCAGTGGCCTATGGAGACTCCAGTCTGGAGGCTACCATGAATAATGAGACTACATGTTTGCACCATCCGACACTCTCACCTCAGTGCACTGCACTCTTACCTTCACCTGGCACTCCCAGCCTCTCCATGGCTGGTTAATTGAGATGCGTGGCACCTCTCAAGCTCCAAGTCCTCCTGCTCATTGTGGGAGAGGCTGAGAAGGTGTGGGGGTCCTCCGCCTGTCCGTGACCTCTCAATATTGTTATAGGATATCTTTTCCTGAAAGGACAGAGGAGCATTGATTGGTCCACTCTCTCCCTGCAGCACCATTGCAGCCTGGCCAACCCCACCTGAGGAGCACCTCACAGGGCTCATCCGAGTTGGGGGCCTCATGCCGCAAGGCACTCAGTCCAAGCAGCCAGGACTCAGCCCCTGGGACAGCTCCGGTGTCGTAGACAGTTGGCAGTCACACTGTAAAACCCCTGAGCTCCACGAGGAGACGGCCAGCCCTTAACATTTCACCACACTGACCCATGCCAACATGGTACTCGCCCTTCCTGAGCGCAGCAGGTCATTAAACCACATCGTGGCTGCTCACCCGGGCTGCCACCTCCTCCCATGCCCTCTTGCTGAGGTGCAGTGGCCTCCTCCTCCTATCTCTGGGGATAAGGGTGTCCCTCCTGGCAGCCACCCCCTCCAGGAGGACGACGAGGCACTCGTCCGAAAAACAGGGTACCGAGTGACCAGCCGACCTCCTCTCCCGCCTGGTCTCTGCATCCTCGTTTGCAGCCATGTCCTTGCAGCAACTCTGACCCGGGCAGCCTCCCTGGCGCTGCCTGCGTCGTTCTTGAACTGGCTGCCGGGTCGCCATTGGACCCAGCGGCCAACAGGCCCCCGCCTGTCCCTTCTCAAACATTTCTGCAGCTGGCGTTCACGCTGGGGGGACAGTTAAGGCCTTAATTGGTCCGCACAGTGTGAAATCGTGGTCACAGCCCACTCGTGGGCAGTGGTCCATTTCCCAGCCGCTCCCGCTCACCCTGCAAATCCTGCCCAACGTGGGCAAAATTCTGCCCTTAAGGTTCATCCAGTTCACCACCTGTGGTAGTTGCATGATAGGATGTTGATGGAGTTGTTCACTAATCACAGCGATCAAACTCTTATCAATTTGTCTCCAACAGGCCCAGGTATAAGGTGAGCAAAACTCCCAGGCCAGAATTTTGAGCTCGGTGTGCAGGCGCCCGCCCGACATGCCCGACTGTGATATAAAGCGAGTTGACCTCAGCCGAGCGCACTCTCAGCATATTTCGCTAGGTGGGTGCACGATGGGGTTGGAGGCGCACCGTCCATTAATTAACTGGCCAGTTAAGGCCCTTGAGACACTGAGTGTCCCGGACTTTACGTAGCCCGTGCGATTTTCAGGCTACCGCATGGGCTAAATGTGCTGGCGTGCAGGCCACATTGACAAAAACCTCATCCACGAGTGGGGTAAGAGGGGTCAGAGAGCTTGTAAATGTGAGTAGTTTGTAGTTTAGGATATAACTTGCTGCTGGTTGCTTGTGTGAATAAGGCATCTTCATTTCGCTTCAGAAGTGCTTTGACAGAAATAAGAGGCTTCAGTTCAGGACTCAGTTTTGTTTTCCAGGCTCCCGGAGGATTCATAACATTTGAGGCCTTCCAGGTATCAGACAGCCTTGGCTTACCCTGCGAAAAGGGATTGTGATCTCCGCTGGAGGCCCCTATTCTGAAGAGGAAGAGAGGGGTAGAAGAGGGAGGAGACCAAGTGTCCCTATTCAGCCTCCAGGCTGACCTGTGGGAGGAGAGGCACAGGCACATGGGTGCGGGGCCAACAGGACGTCCGAGGCAGAAGGGACCGCAGAAGATGCCACTAACCTGCTGCCAGGGTTTAAAGACGGCGATGCAGCTACTCAATATGCCTGAGGTGCAATGCCAAAGGAGGCTCCGTGTCTCAAGGGAGACAGTGACCTCCACCTGTCAGATGATCGGCCCTGAGATCCGTTCCAACTGTGTGGGTGGACACCCCATGCCAGTGGCACTGAAGGTCACTGTGGCCCTCAACTTCTATGCCCTCCGGTATAGAAGGGGTCAGTGGGTGATCTATGTGGAGTCCCCCAGTCAGCTGTCCACAGTTGTGTCAAGCTGGTGGATGCTCTGTTCAGGCGGGTACTGTACTTTATTCACTACCGTACGGACAAGGCCAGTCAGGCAGAGCGAGCCAGAGGCTTTGCAGTGATTGTTGAGTTCCCCCACGTCCAGGGTGCAATCGACTGCACACGAGTGGCCATCAAGGCACCAGCGGGTGAGCCGGGAGCCTTCGTCAACAGGAAGGGATTCCACTCCATGAACGTGCAGATAGTGTGTGACCATAGGATGCAGATTCTGCAAGTCTGTGCAAGGTACCCAGGAGGCTCCCATGACCCGTACACCCCGAGACTCTCCCAGGCGCCGCAGCTCTTCAGTGCTCCAGCCCGGCTGGATGGATGGCTGCTGGGTGACAAGGGCTATCCCCTCAGAAGGTGGCTCATGACGCCTCTCCGCCATCCAGGAAGAGAGGCTGAGCAGCAGTACAATAGGAGTCATGGCACCACAAGGGCGGTGATAGAGACAACCATCGGTCTTCTCAAGATGCACTTCCGATGCCTGGACCGTCCAGGGGGCACACTCCAGTACCCCCCAGATCGTGTGTCACTGATAGTGGTTGCATGCTGGACTCTCCACAACCTGGCATCGGAAAGGGGGGAATCAGTGGAGGATGATGTTGCCACAGCTGCTCTGGCAGCAGACAATGAGTCCAGTCGTGAGTCCGAGGACGAACACGGTCAGGAGAACGCTGAAGAGATAGATGCCAACCTGGGCAACCTCCAGGGAAGCAGGGACACTCGGGAGGCTTTGATCTACTGTTCCTTCAGCTCGCCTACCACACATGAACCACCACCACATGGCAGGGCTGGAGGCTCCATACTCAATACCTGAGAGCAACAGTTGCTTGGTCAGCAACATGCACTATGTGCCATTTCAATAAAGCTCAGTGACAAACAGTCACTCATAACATCATGGATTCCCCTTCACCTGCAGAAGTAATGAAGCACCCAGAGGCTTGTTGAGAACCAACCCATTTAATGCTTTACAGCTTGGCATACAGAAATTAAACTAAATGAAAATGTGTTCAACACCAGCACCAACTTAACAGGAACTTAAAAGCGGGACAAAAGAAAACGACTAGTGTTAAGCCCGTGTTGTGCATAAAGTGCTTTACATTTACACTGGCGGGTGCTACGTCTTGGTGCTCCCCCCTCGTTGACACTGGCATTGCAGACAGCCTGCTCACTCTGCTGTCCTGTTGGCCTTGATGACCTTGGTGGGCATCCTCTGGCCATGGAGCCTATGCTGTCCCTGCCTGGGAGGGAGTGGCCAGTGCCATGGCTGGCATCTCCCCAGTTGCCGTAGCCTCACCAGACGCCACGGTCACTGGCAGAGGGGTAGAGGAGCTGCTGCTCACGGAGCCTCCCAGAGCGGCCTGAGAGGAGCTCGCAGAGACGACAGGCAGTTGGTGCGCCACCGTCAGGTCACTTTGGACCTCCCTGCTCACCACTGATGGATAGTCGCCTAGCTGGGATACTGGGTACCAATCCATCTCCCACACTGACGGTGACCACCTGAGGTCATTGCCGGTCATTGAGGGCTTGCAGGTCTGAGCGCATCCCCAGGAAGCCCTGGTTGTTCTCCTGGAGGAGCCTCTCCATGAGAGTTGCCACTCTCTCTATGGAGGAGGCAGCGCACTCGGCCATGAGGGTCGTTGCATTGCTCATGCTCCGTATGGACTCCTCCACAACGTAGACCATGGCACGCATTCCCTCATGTATCTCCGTCAGATCCTCCCACACAACCTGCTGGACTTCCAGCATCTGCTGTCTCAGGGACGACACCAGAGGCTCATCAGCAGCCACTGACTGAGCATGTTTCTGGTCCCCAGCCGTCCTCCAACTGCCAGCGCCCTGGACGTGCTCTGCCTCCGCCTACACCTCAAGCGAGTATGAAGTGCCCTCACCGCTGTGCACCGAGTTTCTAGCTGACAATCTTATTCTCACTGAGGTGCTGGTATCTGCGCTGGTGCCTGCCTGGCTGAGAGGGTGTGGCACTGGTGCCTGCCTGGCTGAGAGGGTGTGGCGCTGGTGCCTGCCTGGCTGAGAGGGTGTGGCGCTGGTGCCTGCCTGGCTGAGAGGGTGTGGCGCTGGTGCCTGCCTGGCTGAGAGGGTGTGGCGCTGGTGCCTGCCTGGCTGAGAGGGTGTGGCGCTGGTGCCTGCCTGGCTGAGAGGGTGTGGCGCTGGTGCCTGCCTGGCTGAGAGGGTGTGGCGCTGGTGCCTGCCTGGCTGAGAGGGTGTGGCGCTGGTGCCTGCCTGGCTGAGAGGGTGTGGCGCTGGTGCCTGCCTGGCTGAGAGGGTGTGGCGCTGGTACGTTCATATCATCTGTGTCTCAGGGGTCAGCGGCGGTCCCTCAGGCTCCTGAGACCGGGCGTGCTCTGGTGAGGCTGAAAGGGAGAACCAGGACATTTGATTAGTTGAAGTAGTTACACTGTTAATGTGCATGCCTGGCACCCGGATCAGGATGCGCTCGTCTTTCCATTATCAATGGGAATCCCATGTTGGAGGCTGAAATCAATACATAGCAGATGACCGAACTCAGTGGCTGCCTGCACCGTTTTTGAATAGGCCGCCGGGTCGCCATTGGACCCGGCAGTCATTGGCCTCCTGCCGCTGCCCGCCCCTTGCTGCAGATATCAGGAGGCACGAATTACGTTGGGCGGGCTGTAATTGGCCCGCCCACGTAAAATCGCGGTGTGCAACCGATGGTTTTAGGGTTCCTGCTTCGATACCAATCTGGGCTACAAATTCCAAATGCCCACCACCCTCTGGGTGACACAGTTATTCCTAATATCCCTTCGAACCCTTCTTCCAAGCATCTTAAATCTGTGCCTCCTGCTAATTGACCTCTCCACTGGGGTAAACAGGGCATCTTGTCCTCTCTATCTCGGCCCCTCATAATTTTGTACACCTCAATTAGGTCACCCCTTAGCCTCCTCTGTTCTAAGGAAAACAACCCCAGCCTACCCGGTCTCTCCTCATAGCTGCAATTTTCAAGCCCTGGCAGCATTCTTGTAAATCACCTCTGCACTTTCTCCAGAGCAATTATGTCCTTCCTGTAATCTGGTGACCAGAACTGTGCACAAAATTCCAGCTGTGGCCTAACCAGCGCTATATACAGTTCCCTCATTACATCCCTGCTTTTATATTCAATACCTTGTCAAATAAAAGACAGCATTCCATATGCTTTCTTGAGCACCTTATCCACCTGTCCTGCCACCTTCAGGGACCTCTGGACATGCATTCCAAGGACTCTCAATTCCTCAACCCCTCTCAATATCCTCCCATTTATTGAGTATTCCCTTGCTTTGTTTGCCCTCCCCAAATGCATTACCTCAGACATTTCCGATCGAACCCCATTTGCTACTTTTCTGCGCACTCGGCCAAACCATTGATATCTTCACAATTCATGACATGGACAATTTTTGTGACATGGGCAAATTTCCCAACTATGCCTCCCACATTTAAGTCCAAATCATTAATACACACCACAAACAGCAAGGGGCCCAATACTGAGCCCTGTGGAACACCGCTGGAAAGAGCTTTCCTTTCGCTAAAACATTTGTCGACCATTACCATTCGTTTCTTGTCATTGAGCCAATTTTGGATCCAACCCACCACATTCCCCTGTGTCCCCTGTGGCTTTGACTTTTCTGACCAGTCTGCCACATGGAACTTTGTCAGATACCTTACTAAAATCCATGTAGACAACATTCACTGCACTACCCTCATCAATCCTCGTTATTTACTCAAAAAATTCAGTTAAGTTAATAAGGCACAGCTTTCCCTTAAGAAAACCATGCTGACTGTCCCCGATTAATCTGTGCCTTTCTATTTGACAGTTTTCTCTGTGTCTGAGAATTGCTTCTAATAATCTGAATACTACCTAAGTAAGACTGACTGGTCTATAATTATTTGGCCTATCTGTACAATGGCACAACATTCACAGACCTCCAGTGCTCTGGTACCTCGCCTGTATCCAGTGAGGAGTGAAAAATGATTTTTTTGTGCAAAACTGTACTTTCAGATATTTTATGAACATAGAAGATGACAAGACATTTCAAAATGGCCTTCACAACTGTACTTTCAGATATTTTATGAACATAGAAGATGACAAGACATTTCAAAATGGCCTTCACAAAAAGAGTAATAATATTCAGCTTTTCCTTGCAGATCATGTTGCACTCTGAGGTGCTTCAGTACAATTGTGATACATGTAATATTCACTGCATACATTCAATGTGAGTCACACAGCCTGAAGGGTCAATACGATTCCCAGCACCTCGGTGCACTACAGCTGAAAGGTCTTAGACAGCGACCTTTCCCCTGTGCAGCGGCTGCCCCAAGCTTTAGTGCGTCCCTCAGCACATAGTCCTGGGCGTTGGAATGTGCCAGTCTGCAACACTTGGTCAGGGACAACTCTTTGCGCTGGAAGACCAACAAGTTTCGGGCAGACCAAAGAGCGTCTTTCACTGAGTAGATGATCCTCCAGCTGCAGCTGATGTTTGTCTCGATGTGCGTCCCTGTCCCTGGGATCAGCCCGTAGAGCACAGAGTCCTGTGTCACAGAACTGCTCGGGATGAACCACGGCATAAACCACTGCATCTCTCTCCAGACCTTCTTTGCAAAGGCACAATCTACAAGGAGGTGAACAATGGTCTCTTCCCTACCACAGCCACCTCGAGGGCAACGTGCAGAGGGGGTGAGACTCCTGGTGTGTAGGAAGGAACTGACGGGGAGGACCTTTCTCACCACCCGTTAAGCTATGTCTTTGTGCTTGTTGGAAAGTTCTGGTGATGAGGTATTCTGCCAAATGACTTTGACAGTCTGCTCGGGGAACCATCCCACAGGATCCACCCTCTCCTTTTCCCTCAGGGCCTCTTGGACGTTACTGCCTGGTGGACTTGTGGTCAAAGTTGTTTCTCTGCATAAATCTTTCCACGAGGGGCAGGTGGTACGGCACGGTCCAACTACCTGGAACGTTCTGCGGCAGCGTGGCCAGACCCATCCTTCGCAACACCGGGCACAGGTAGAACCTCAGCACATAGTGACACTTGGTGTTTGCGTACCGAGGGTCTACAGACAGCTTGATGCAGCCACACACAAAGGTGGCCATCAGGATGAGGGTGATGTTAAGCACATTTCTTCTAGAGGCTTGTACATCGCGTCCCTGCGGACACAATCCATTTTTGACCTCCAGATAAAGCGGAAGATGGCTCGAGTGATCGCCACCACGGAGGAGTGAGGAATGGGCCAGACCTGCGCCACGTACAGCAACAGCGAGAGTGCCTCACACCTGATGACCAGGTTCTTACCCGCAATGGAGAGGGAGCGTCGCTCCCACATGCCCAGTTTCCTTTCCACCATAGCCACTCGCTCCTTCCAGTTTCTAACGCATGCCCCGGTCCCTCCGAACCATATCCCCAGCACCTTCAGGCCGTCAGCCCTGACAGTGAAGGGGACAAAGGATCGGTCAGCCCAGTTTCCAAAGAACATGGCCTCGCTCTTCCCACGATTTACCTTGGCTCCCGAGGCCAGTTCGAACTGGTCGCAGATGTGCATCAGTCTGCGCACCGACAGCGGATCCGAGCAGAAGACGGCAACGTCGTCCATGTACAGGGAGGCTTTTACCTGAGTGCCTCCACTGCCTGGGATCGTCACTCCTCTTATGCCCGGATCCTTCCTGATGGACTCGGCAAAGGGTTCTATGCAACACACGAAAAGGACAGGCGAGAGAGGACAGCCCTGCCTGACTCCAGATTTAATCGGAAAGCTATCTGTTTCCCACCCATTGATTGAGACTGCGCTACTGATGTTAGTGTAGAGCAGTTGGATCCAATTTCGAATTCCCTCCCCAAAGCCCATTTTGGAGAGCACATCCCCCATGTAGGTGTGCGATATTCTGTCAAAGGCCTTCTCCTGATCCAAGCTGATGAGGCAGGTATCCACACCCCTGTCCTGTACATAGGCAATCGTATCCCTGAGCAGCGCCAGGCTGTCAGAGATCTTCCTGCCTGGCACAGAGCAGGTCTGGTCAGGGTGAATCACCAATTCCAGAGCGGATTTGACCCGGTTGGCGATGACCTTGGACAGAATCTTATAGTCCACATTCAACAGTGAAATGGGTCGCCAATTTCTAATTTCCTCCCTTTCCCCCTTGTGCTTGTACATGAGGGTGATGATGCCTTTCCTCATGGATTCTGACATACTACCGGCCAGGAGCATACTCTCGTACACTCCTAGCAGGTCCGGGCCGATCAAGTCCCACAGAGCCGAATACAACTCCGCCGGCAAGCCGTCGCTTCCGGGAGTTTTACTCTTCTCGAAGGACTCAAGGGCCTTAGTCAGTTCGTCAGGAGTTAGCGGTTTGTCCAGGCTCTCCCGCGTACTGTGGTCTAAGACCTCCGTGATAGAGGACAGGAAGGATTGGGAGGCCGTGCTGTCCGTGGGCTTCACGTCATACAATCCGGCATAAAAGGATTTGCTGATCCTCAAAATGTCGGACTGTGATGACTTTACTGAGCCGTCTTCTTCCTTCAGGCTGCTGATCACAGAGCGCTCTCTGTGTACCTTTTGGAAGAAGAAACGTGAGCACGTCTCATCCTGCTCCACGGAGCGGACTCTGGAACGGAAGATGATCTTGGAGGCCTCCGAGGCAAAGTGCGAGGCTTGCTGGCCCTTCACCTCTTGGAGCTCCTCCTTGACATCGACCCCCATCGACTGCAGCCGGAGCAGATTCTGCATCTTTTTCTGGAGTCGGGACATTTCCCTCTGTTCCTTTCTAGCTTTCTGGGTGCCTTTGAGGATGAAAAACCTCTTGATGCTTCCCTTGATCGCTTCCCACCAGTGTGTCAGGGACTCAAAGAGGGGTTTCACGGTTCTCCAACCTTTGTAATCCCTCTTGAGCTCCTCAATGTTCTCTGGGGTCAGCAGTTGCACATTTAGCTTCCATGCCCCCCTGCCCACCCTCAGGTCCTTCTCCAAGTGGCAGTCCGCCAGTAGGAGGCAGTGGTCAGAGAAGAACACCGGCTTGACCTCGGTGGATCTGACTGTGAATGCACGGGACACAAACAGGAAGTCTATCCTGGAACGAATGGACCCGTCTGGCCGCGACCAGGTGTATCTACGCTGCGCTCCGTCTGCAGGGTTGCTGAAGACGTCGTGCAGCTTGGCATCCTTAACTGTTTCCATCAGGGATCTGGACGTAGCGTCCAATCTGCTGCCGGCCCTGCCGGATCGTCCAGCCGCATCGATGATGCAGTTGAAGTCACCGCCCAGAATGACCGGCCTGGAGGTCGCCAGCAGCAGTGGGAGCTGCTGAAAAACCTCCAGCCGCTCAGCCCCTTGTGCCGGGCCATACACGTTAATTAACCGGAGTGGAGCGTTCTTGTACATTACGTCTGCTACGAGGAGTCGCCCGCCCACCACCTCCTTGACCTCGGAGACGGTGAAGTTGCCTCCCCGCAGCAGAATACCCAGGCCGGAGGAACGAGAGTCATTTCCGCCCGACCAGATCGATGGCCCGTGGGACCACCATCGTGACCATTGCCTGTAGGAGCTGAGGTGCGGTATCACACACTCCTGCAGAAACAACAGGTCAGCTTTGACCTTGGCTAGGTAGTCCAAGGTCGCAACACATCGCGTAGTAGATTTAATGCTACGCACATTTATGGATACAATCTTTAAACCCATTTTAAAGCATTTATTCTCCTACCAAACCCACTGTCTCTGAGAGTCCCAGACCTTTAGTCTGCTCCTTCATACCCGTAGTGAGCTCAAATTCCTTCACTTTGGATGGGCTGAGGTAGATCTCCTTGGCCGTGTTCTGCTCCGGTGGCATCTGGAGGTTCACGTAGAGAGCGGGTTTTGAGATGACCTTTGCTGGAGAAGCTTCTCCAAAACTCACCCCCTCTGGGGTGTTGCTGTTCCCGGCTTCCTGGAGCTGGGGTGCGATGATTGCCTCACTGCTCCCAGATTCCAGGGGCTGTGGTGCACTGGCCTCCTCAGGTTGCAGGCAAAGTTGGGGTGCGCTGGTCTCCTTGTTGTCTCCAATTTTCTGGAGCTCGGGTGTCTCGTCCTCCAACGCCTTGGAGCTTTGCCGCCTCTTCTGTCGGTGCCGCCCTGGCACTTCATCATCCGATGAGCTGCTGCCCTTGTCATCCGTGTCGGATGGGAGACGCCTCTTGCCGCTTCTCTGGGAAACGCCTTTGCTTCTTCTTCGCTCCCGCTTACTTTTCTTGTTCTTCACCGTCCGCCACTCCCCCTGCTGCTTTTCCACTGCTGCCTCCTCCTCCATTGATTCGCTGTCCTGAGGACTGGGAGGTTCAGGGGGTAGTGCTGTTGATTGGCTCTCTGTTGCCTCAATCTCTTTCTCCACCTTGTCTCTCTCTGTGTCCTCCTTTGTCCCGTTGAGCTCCCTGGGGGCCTTGGTGGTTGGAGTGACACGAAACATTTCTTCTGCTTCCCCCTGGTCGGCTTTGGCTGCCTGTGCGTAAGTACGGCAGCGTTTGGGGCAGGTCCTGTAGAGGTGACTTGCCTCGCCACACAGGTTGCAGCACTTGGCCTGTTTGCAGTCTTTTGTCTGGTGCCCTTCCTGTTTGCAGATCTTGCAGAGGGAGGCGCTGCAGTTGGCCGCCACATGACCAGCCTTGCCGCATGAGCGACAATGCTTGGGTTGCCCAGCGTAGACCAGGTAGCCCCGGTTTCCCCCGATAGCGAAACTGGAGGGAGGGTGGAAAATGGCTCCCTTACCATCGGTCTTTAGCGTGACCTTAAACAGGCGTTTGCCTGTCCAGATCCCCAGGTCGTCTCGAATCTCGGTGCCGCTCCCCACCTTATCGAAGTACCTGGTGAGGAAGGTGACCACGTCGGCGACAGGGACGAAGGGGTTGTACACATGCACCATCACCTCACGATCCCGTTGCAACGGCAGAGAAAAGTGCGGCTCCGCCGTCAGGATCTTCATCTCCGGCAGGTCTCTCTTCTCCTCGAACACCCTCAGGAGCCGGACGCAGTCTGCCACCCGCTTGAACGTCACGTCAAAATAACCGCCTTTGCGGGAGTCATGCAGGGTGAAGATCTCCGTAGCTTGGAAGCCGCACGCCTTCAACAGGATCCTCCTGGTGAAGAAGCCCCGATCCATAGGTGATCCTCCTTCGCTGTGGTTCACCGTGACTCGGACGGTGATAGGTAGACCACGGTATGGATTTGGATTGCGATTGGTTATCGCCCTTCCATCCCGACCTTGCCTTGGCAGGACCATGGTGTCGCCCCTTGCAACACTTGATCTTAGCCAAAAGGCCGAGAAGCGATGAGAATGAAAGAAAGTTGTGTTTTGAAAGATGTGCATGTTGAAAAGTAAAGAAAGCAGATGTTTGTAAGAAAACTATTTTTAGCATTGAAAATCCCCTGGAAAGGGGTGGTGCACCATTCCCAGAGATACTGCAATACCGGGTCGATGCGTGGAGTGGACGGAGCAAGCCCCTATTCCATCTCCCTGCTCCAAAAATCAATTTAATATATGGTCCCCAGATAAGGGACGTATCAGATATTAAACTGATAAGAACAGATTTTTTTTTTTTTTGTAAAAATATACTTTATTCATAAAATATCTTCAATCACATTCCAAACCATTTCAAAAACAACATTACAAGGGTACAATCCAGGTTAAACTTTTACAAAATGTATCACCAGGTGCATCAGTACAAACAATATTACAATCATTTACAGCCTTTCATTTTGATCTGTACAGCCCGAGGGGCTCTAAACAGTTCCCAGTCTCTCGGTGCGCTGTGGTAGAAAGGTCTTAGACAGCGACCCTTCCCCATTGCGCCTTTGCGGCAGCTGCCCCAAGCTTTAGTGCGTCCCTCAGCACGTAGTCCTGGACTTTGGATTGTGCCAGTCCGCAACAATCGGTCGGGGACAAATCTTTGTGCTGGAAGACCAACAAGTTTCGGGCAGACCAAAGCGCGTCTTTCACCGAGTTGATGATCCTCCAGCTGCAGTTGATGTTTGTCTCGGTGTGTGTCCCTGGGAACAGCCCGTAGAGCACAGAGTCCTGTGTCACAGAACTGCTCGGGATGAACCTCGACAGCAACCACTGCGTCTCTCTCCAGACTTTCTTTGCGAAGGCACAATCCACAAGGAGGTGGACAACGGTCTCTTCCCCACCACAGCCACCTCGAGGGCAACGTGCAGAGGGGGTGAGCTTCCTGGCGTGTAGGAAGGATCTGACGGGGAGGGCCTTTCTCACCACCAGCCAAGCTACGTCTTGGTGCTTGTTGGAAAGTTCTGGCGATGAGGCATTCTGCCAAATGACTTTGACAGTCTGCTCGGGGAACCATCCCACAGGGTCCACCCTCTCCTTATCCCTCAGGGCCTCTAGGACGTTACGTGCTGACCACTGCCTGATGGACTTGTGGTCAAAGGTGTTTTTCTGCATAAATTTTTCCACCAGGGACAGGTGGTACGGCACGGTCCAACTACTTGGAGCGTTCCGCGGCAGCGTGGCCAGACCCATCCTTCGCAACACCGGGGACAGGTAGAACCTCAGCACGTAGTGACACTTGGTGTTTGCGTACTGAGGGTCTACGCACCGCTTGATGCAGCCACACACAAAGGTGGCCATCAGTATGAGGGCGATGTTGGGCATGTTTTTTCCCCCTTTATCTAGAGGCTTGTACATCGCGTCCCTGCGGACACGATCCATTTTCGACCTCCAGATAAAGCGGAAGATGGCTCGAGTGATCGCCACCACGCAGGAGTCTGGAATGGGCCAGACCTGCGCCACGTACAGCAACAGCGAGAGTACCTCACACCTGATGACCAGGTTCTTACCCGCAATGGAGAGGGAGCGTCGCTCCCACACGCCCAGTTTCCTTTTCACCATAGCCACTCGCTCCTTCCAGTTTCTAACGCATGCCCCGGTCCCTCCGAACCATATCCCCAGCACCTTCAGGCCGTCAGCCCTGACAGTGAAGGGGACAAAGGATCGGTCAGCCCAGTTCCCAAAGAACATGGCCTCGCTCTTCCCACGATTTACCTTGGCTCCCGAGGCCAGTTCGAACTGGTCGCAGATGTGCATCAGTCTGCGCACCGACAGCGGATCCGAGCAGAAGACGGCGACGTCGTCCATGTACAGGGAGGCTTTTACCTGAGTGCCTCCACTGCCTGGGATCGTCACTCCTCTTATGCCCGGATCCTTCCTGATGGACTCGGCAAAGGGTTCTATGCAGCACACGAAAAGGACAGGCGAGAGAGGACAGCCCTGCCTGACTCCAGATTTAATCGGAAAGCTATCTGTTTCCCACCCATTGATTGAGACTGCGCTACTGATGTTAGTGTAGAGCAGTTGGATCCAATTTCGAATTCCCTCCCCAAACCCCATTTTGGAGAGCACATCCCCCATGTAGGTGTGCGATATTCTGTCAAAGGCCTTCTCCTGATCCAAGCTGATGAGGCAGGTATCCACACCCCTGTCCTGTACATAGGCAATCGTATCACTGAGCAGCGCCAGGCTGTCCGAGATCTTCCTGCCCGGCACAGTGCAGGTCTGATCAGAGCGGATCACCAATTCCAGAGCGGATTTGACCCGGTTGGTGATGACCTTGGACAGAATCTTATATTCCACATTCAACAGTGAAATGGGTCGCCAATTTCTAATTTCCTCCCTTTCTCCCTTGTGCTTGTAGATGAGGGTGATGATGCCTTTCCTCATGGATTCCGACATACTGCCGGCCAGGAGCATACTCTCGTACACTTCTAGCAGGTCTGGGCCCATCCAGTCCCACAGAGCCCAATACAACTCCGCCGGCAAGCCGTCGCTTCCGGGAGTTTTACTCTTCTCGAAGGACTCAAGGGCCTTAGTCAGTTCGTCAGGAGTTAGCGGTTTGTCCAGGCTCTCCCGTGTACTGTCGTCTAAGGCCTCCGTGATAGAGGACAGGAAGGACTGGGAGGCCGTGCTCTGTGTGGGCTTCACGTCATACAATCGGGCACAAAATGATTTGCTGATCCTCAAAATGTCGGACTGCGATGACTTTACTGAGCCGTCTTCTTCCTTCAGGCTGCTGATCACAGAGCTGTGATCACACGAAAACTGTACAAATTACTGAGTAAGGCTGTGATTAATCAGGCGGCCGACGCCACGGGCGCCACTAGATTCAGGGGACATCCTGCTTTCCACCGCCAGAAGAGAGAGTTAGTTAACAATGTACTGACAGGGGTGAACACAGGGACTTCCCTGGTAAACTCTCTCGACAGTCAAGGAATCAACTCCGAGGTCATGAATCTTAAAGGGATCATGAGGCAGCTTGCTCATAAGAGTAGCGAGGGGTGGTGAAACGGCACGGCCCTAGGGGGCAAGAGTGTGGCATCTGTATTGGAAAGCGTACACTTTATAGAGACCCATGCTAAAGCCACCAGCCAATTAACAGAAAGGGAGGAACGACAAAAGGACAGCACCCAAAAAAGCCAGCTTAGGGCCAGTGGATGATCGGGCAATTAAGACACAATCTGGGCCAGTTCCAAAGTGGGGAGGTACCGGGCTGGATCAACAGTGCCCGGTAGTGGGGGATGGCCAAGAACCCAGGCGTCATCGACGCATGTACATTGAAAGGAGTGACCAGGGTGTATGTGGTGATTCAGAAGTGCACCTCAAACCAAATGAACGTGTTAGGTATGGGCAATCCCCTCAGTCACAGCAGACACGGGCCCACACCCTCAGTACCGAGTGGAGAACATTGGGTTAATCCGAGACAATGACTCCCTCCGGTACTACCCCATAGATATGCATGCCATACGCAAGAATGAGGGCATACACGGGGAATCACTGAGCGGCTGCAGGAGGAAAGGTAGCCTCACAATTAGCTCCCATCCAGTTGGAACGGGGGGGTGCAGGACAAATGCGGGTACAACCGAATGGAGGGTTGTATATTAGAAATTACCCACAGAGGAAACCATCACACCCGCTCAGGATACAAGGGAACCCCGGCTCCCAGTTACTATCAGACACGCGTGAATAATGTACGTCCAACAAAGGGGTCAGGTCTCAGTCAACGCCTCCGACACACTCCACCATGCCCTGGAACACTATGAGGAACCTAAGCAGGCCCCAATTCCCCACCTTCCCAAAAGTCTGACAAAGTTTAAAGGTGACTTACGAAAGGTGAGGAATCAGCATTACGTGTTACAGGCGGTGTTTAAAAGGCTAATCAATGATACGGAAGAGCACTTGAGAGATCCGACGGTGGGAGCAAGTGTGGGAATGGGGGCTGAATGTGGACATACACCCCTGGATAAGAATAAGCTCTCATATACTCGTCGCAGTGCAGCTAGTGTTAGCATTGTTTAACTCTAATTCTTTCAATGTCTTCTCCAGACAATCCAAAAAGTACCAGGGGACCATGAGTGGCGTACTGAGAGGCTGCGAGGAGACATTTGCGTTACATTATGGGACCAGCAACACTCACACACACACCGATTACACAATCCACACTGACATCACTAAAAATCACAGACGGAATCTCAGTAACAATCCACATGCTTTGCACAGTCTTGTGTTGGGGGTTTAGTGTTTGATATTTCAAACTGCAGTGACATTCCCGACAAGATGAGTTAAAGTTTTAACATTAACCAGAAAATGGCTGAAACATTGTTTTCCTGGGGTGAACACGTCAAAGGACAGGAAGAATCAGAAAGTTGTCCTGCCCTGGGATTAACATATCAATGGACAGGCCTCCTGGGGAGCAGATTGAGAGACATCCCAACATGCCAGAGGTGGAGTCTGCAAACTGCTCATTCAGGATATACCTGGCTAGGAACCCAATCCGAAAACCGCCTCCAGAGTGCGGAGCTAGTCCCCACTCTGGCTTAATGTGCGTGTGTGTTCCCTCTGTCTCAATCTGCTTTATAACTCTTTGACTTGTTTGTATTTGGATGTTGCTGAGTTGTAACTGAGAGTGATTCATTGGCTCTTGCGTTATTTTGTTTGAAAATGTTCTTTGCTTTCTGTTTTAATGGAATTAATTTTCTCCCCCACCCCTCAAAGAATTTTTATTTTGAAACCTGCAATCTGAAGATCCAGACTGGGACAAGGACTCTTCTTCTTCAGGAGTTTCCTGAGACCTTCTCCAAGGCTGTGCCCCATGGGCCCACGTGAGTTTGTGTCCGTTTCTTACCCCGAGATTTCATTTCCTCTCCGGGACCCTGGTTTTCGGTGGCTCCGGTTAACCAGTTCCTGTTGGACTGCGGGCCTGGAGTTTCAAAAAGAAAATCCTGGGGTTAAAGTAGCCCAGCCTTGCAATCTAAAACTTACATGTTAGCCTCCAGTGTGTGAGGAACAGGAGCCCCACAAGAGGAAATGAAAAGTCCTAATGTGAAACTGCCTAAAATCTTGTTATAATTCAGGGATAATGTGTGTAATTTGGGCTGTGCGATCATTCTGACGGTTAAACGGGATTCCCGGTGGTCATTTTACTGAGGGTTTAGGTTTCTATCTGTCTTTCTCCAGTTTTCTTTCTGTTTATTTCTTCGCTTTGCGCTATTTAAGCCTTCAAGGAATAATCACAGGTGAATTGATGGACCCACAGCAGGGCAAGTGAGCTGCAGAAGGGGCAGGGAAAGACTTTACACATGGGGAGAGGAGGCAGGAGTTTCAGAAGGTAGGAGTCACAGAGGGGGCTGATCAAGGGGGAGATTATACAGAGGAGGTGGGAGGCTGCTGTTCGTTTCGGAGGGGGGTAATTAGAATGAACATGGGGACAGGGTGCTTGTTCATGTTTGAAATAGTGAGGGGTCGCTGCTACATGTTTAAAATGGTGAATGCATATGAGTTAATAGCTGATATGAGTTTGTATTTATACAGACGTCCAGAGAGATAGGGGGTGGGGCGGTGCTGGGAGTGCGGGGACTGTTGTGATGGTGGGTTGGGTGTTAGATGGGGGTTGTTTGAGAGAGATTTTTGAGTGGGCAAACGCGGGGTTAAAAATGGCGCGAGTAATTTGGCGGCCACAAAACAAACGGTCTGGCGAAAATGATGCAGAGATGGAATAATTGTCGGCTGATAATGACAGGGAGGAAAAGAATGGGGGTTGGATAATATTTGCGAGGAGGAAAGAAAAAACTAAATAACCAGTCCAGTATAGATTTTGAAGAGCACACATTGGGGGTTATATATTTCTTTTGTCAGAAAATGTTGCTGACAGGAAATAGAACACAAAATGAAAGATATGATGAAATCCATTCTTTGAATTGTGAATAGGGGAGAGCGCGAACGCAGTCCCCCAATACCACAAATTTTGCAGTCGAGTATCCCGCATTTGGGGACATCGCAGGCGTTAGCACACCCGAAGTGCAATGGGCTAGCCTCGTCCTGGGAGAACCTTTTTTTTTGCAAAAATATACTTTATTCATATAATATCTTCAACCACATTCCAAACCATTTCAAAAACACCGTTACAAAGGTACAATCCGGTTCAACTTTTACAACATGTATCACCAGGTGCATCAGTACAAACAATATTACAATCTTTTGCAGGCATTCATTTTGAGCTGTACAGCCCGAGGGGCTTTAAACAGTTCCCAGTCCCTCGGTGCGCTGTGGCAGAAAGGTCTTAGGCAGCGACCCTTCCCCATTGCGCCTTTGCGGCGGCTGCCCCAAGCGTTAGTGCGTCCCTCAGCACGTAGTCCTCGGCCTTGGAATGTGCCAGTCTGCAACACTCGGTCGGAGACAACTCTGCGCTGGAAGACCAACAAGTTTCGGGCAGACCAAAGAGCGTCTTTCACCGAGTTGATGATCCTCCAGCTGCAGTTGATGTTTGTCTCGGTGTGTGTCCCTGGGAACAGCCCGTAGAGCACAGAGTCCTGTGTCACAGAACTGCTCGGGATGAACCTCGACAGAAACCACTGCATCTCTCTCCAGACCTTCTTTGCAAAGGCACCATCTACAAGGAGTTGAACAACGGTCTCATACCCAGCACAGCCAACTCGAGGGCAACGTGCCGAGGGGGTGAGACTCCTGACGTGTAGGAAGGATCTGACGGGGAGGGCCTTTCTCACCACCAGCCAAGCTACGTCTTGGTGCTTGTTGGAAAGTTCTGGCGATGAGGCATTCTGCCAAATGACTTTGACAGTCTGCTCGGGGTACCATCCCACAGGATCCACCCTCTCTTTTCCCTGCAGGGACTATAAGACGTTACGTGCCGACCACTGCCTGATGGACTTGTGGTCAAAGGTGTTTCTCTGCATAAATTTTTCCACCAGGGACAGGTGGTACGGCACGGTCCAACTACTTGGAGCGTTCCGCGGCAGCGTGGCCAGACCCATCCTTCGCAACACCGGGGACAAGTAGAACCTCAGCACATAGTGACACTTGGTGTTTGCGTACTGAGGGTCTACGCACCGCTTGATGCAACCACACACAAAGGTGGCCATCAGTATGAGGGCGATGTTGGGCATGTTTTATTCCCCCTTATCTAGAGGCTTGTACATCGCGTCCCTGCGGATACGATCGATTTTTGACCTCCAGATAAAGCGGAAGATGGCTCGAGTGATCGCCATCGCGCAGGAGTGTGGAATGGGCCAGACCTGCGCCACGTACAGCAACAGCGAGAGTGCCT
This sequence comes from Cetorhinus maximus, assembly GCF_964194155.1. Lineage (NCBI taxonomy): Eukaryota > Metazoa > Chordata > Chondrichthyes > Lamniformes > Cetorhinidae > Cetorhinus > Cetorhinus maximus. The sequence goes on from NW_027596574.1 coordinate 29,263, forward strand.
CACACCTGATGACCAGGTTCTTACCCGCAATGGAGAGGGAGCGTCGCTCCCAAATGCCCAGGTTCCTTTTCACCATAGACACTCGCTCCTTCCAGTTTCTAACGCATGCCCTGCTCCCTCCGAACCATATCCCCAGCACTTTAAGAACAGATTTTTTTTTTTGAGAAAGTACTTTATTCATAAAATATCTGGAAGAACATTACAATACATTTCTAAATCGCCATCACAAAATGCGCAATCACATGGATCACGAGGTGCTTCAATACAATGAATGAATATCATAATCATTTCAATATGGTAAATGCAGACAATCAGACAATGGTATTGGAGTTATCAACATACATCATGTTGCACTCTGAGGTGCTAGAATACAATTATAATACAATTAGTCTTCAATTCATACATTCATTGTGAGTTGTACAGCCCCAGGGGCTCTAAACAATTCCCAGCTGCTCGGCTGTCTGTTGCCTCAATCTTTTCCTTCATTCAGTCTCTCTCTGTGTCCTCCTTTGTCCCATTGTGATTGCTGGTGGCCTTGGTGGTTGGAGTGTTGCAAATGTCCTTGGTAGTGGTGACACGAAGCATTTCTTCTGCTTCCCCCTCGTTGGCTTTGGCTGCCTGTGCGTAAGTGAGGCAGCGTTTGGGGCAGGTCCTGTAGAGGTGAGCTGCCTCGCCACACAGGTTGCAGCACTTAGTCTGTTTGCAGTCCTTTGTCTGGTGCCCTTCCTGTTTGCAGTTCTTGCAGAGGGCGGCGCTGCAGTTGGCCGCCACATAACCAGACTTGATGCATGAGCAACAAAGTTTGGGCTGCCCAGCATAGACAAGGTAGCCACGGCTTCCCCCAATAGTGATGCTGGAAGCAGGGTGGAGGATGGCTCCCTTTCCGTCGGTCTTGAGCGTGACCTTAAACTGGCATTTGCCTGTCCAAATCCCCAACTCGTCTCTAATCTTGGTGCCGCTCCCCACCTTATCGAAGTACCTGGTGAGGAAGGTGACCACGTCGGCGACAGGGACGAAGGGGTTGTACAGATGCACCGTCACCACCCTGTCCCGTTGCAACGGCAGAGCAAAGAGCAGCTCCACCATCAGGATCTTCATCTCCGGCTGGTCTCTCTTCTCCTCGAACACCTTCAGGAACTTGACACAGGCAGCCACACTCGTGAAGGTCACGTCGAAATATCCAGCGCTGGAGAAGTCTTCCAGAGAGTCGATCTCGTCTGCTTCAACTCCAAATGACTCAAACAGGATCCGCTTGACGAAGAAGGCTCGATCCATGGGTGTTCGTCCATCGCTGTCCTTCATTGCCACCCGAATGGTGTTCTGTAACCCACAGTTTAGCGCTTGACTGGTTATAGCCATCACTTCACAACTTTTTTTTTTGCAAAAATATACTTTATTCATAAAATATCTTCAATCACATTCCAAACCATTTCAAAAACACCATTACAAGGGTACAATCCAGGTTAAACTTTTACAAAATGTATCACCAGGTGCATCAGTACAAACAATATTACAATCATTTACAGCCTTTCATTTTGATCTGTACAGCCCGAGGGGCTCTAAACAGTTCCCAGTCTCTCGGTGTGCTGTGGCAGAAAGGTCTTAGACAGCGACCCTCCCCCATTGCGCCTTTGCGGCAGCTGCCCCAAGCTTTAGTGCGTCCCTCAGCACGTAGTCCTGGACTTTGGATTGTGCCAGTCCGCAACAATCGGTCGGGGACAACTCTTTGCGCTGGAAGACCAACAAGTTTCGGGCAGACCAAAGTGCGTCTTTCACCGAGTTGATGATCCTCCAGCTGCAGTTGATGTTTGTCTCGGTGTGTGTCCCTGGGAACAGCCCGTAGAGCACAGAGTCCTGTGTCACAGAACTGCTCGGGATGAACCTCGACAGCAACCACTGCATCTCTCTCCAGACTTTCTTTGCAAAGGCACAATCCACAAGGAGGTGAACAACGGTCTCTTCCCCACCACAGCCACCTCGAGGGCAACGTGCAGAGGGGGTGAGACTCCTGGCGTGTAAGAAGGATCTGACGGGGAGGGCCTTTCTCACCACCAGCCAAGCCACGTCTTGGTGCTTGTTGGAAAGTTCTGGCGATGAGGCATTCTGCCAAATGACTTTGACAGTCTGCTCGGGGAACCATCCCACAGGGTCCACCCTCTCCTTTTCCCTCAGGGCCTCTAGGACGTTACGTGCTGACCACTGCCTGATGGACTTGTGGTCAAAGGTGTTTTTCTGCATAAATTTTTCCACCAGGGACAGGTGGTACGGCACGGTCCAACTACTTGGAGCGTTCCGCGGCAGCGTGGCCAGACCCATCCTTCGCAACACCGGGGACAGGTAGAACCTCAGCACGTAGTGACACTTGGTGTTTCCGTACCGAGGGTCTACGCACCGCTTGATGCAGCCGCACACAAAGGTGGCCATCAGTATGAGGGCGATGTTGGGCACGTTTTTTCCCCCTTTATCTAGACGCTTGTACGTCACGTCCCTGCGGACATGATCCATTTTCGACCTCCAGATAAAGCGGAAGATGGCTCGAGTGATCGCCACCACGCAGGAGTGTGGAATGGGCCAGACCTGCGTCACGTACAGCAACAGCGAGAGTGCCTCACACCTGATGACCAGGTTCTTACCCGCAATGGAGAGGGAGCGTCGCTCCCACATGCCCAGTTTCCTTTTCACCATAGACACTCGCTCCTTCCAGTTTCTAACGCATGCCCTGGTCCCTCCGAACCTTATCCCCAGCACCTTCAGGCCGTCAGCCCTGACAGTGAAGGGGACAAAGGATCGGTCAGCTCAGTTCCCAGAGAACATGGCCTCGCTCTTCCCACGATTTACCTTGGCTCCCGAGGCCAGTTCAAACTGGTCGCAGATGTGGATCAGTCTGCGCACCGACAGCGGATCCGAGCAGAAGACGGTGACATCGTCCATGTACAGGGAGGCTTTGGCCTGAGTGCCTCCACTGCCTGGGATTGTCACTCCTCTTATGCCTGAACCCTTCCTGATGGACTCAGTAAAGGGTTCTATGCAACAGACAAACAGGACAGGAGAGAGAGGGCAGCCCTGCCTGACTCCAGATTTAATAGGAAAGCTATCTGATTCCCACCCATTGATTGAGACTGCGCTACTGATGTTAGTGTAGAGCAGTTGGATCCAATTTCGAATTCCCTCCCCAAACCCCATTTTGGAGAGCACTTCCACCATGTAGGTGTGCGGTATTCTGTCAAAGGCCTTCTCCTGATCCAAGCTGATGAGGCAGGTGTCCACACCCGTCATGCACATGATGGGGAGGGCCTTTGTCACTATCAGCCAAGCTACATCCTAATGCTAATTTGAAAGTTTTGGTGATGAGGCATTCTTCCAAATTACTTTGACAGTCAGCTCAGGAAACCACCCGACAACATTCACTATCTCCTTTTCCCGCAGGACCACATTACAATATGTGCAGCCCACTGCCTGATGGACTTGTGGTCAACAGGTTTTTCTGCATAAACTGTTCCACAAGGGATAGGTGATACAGCAGGTTCCAACTGAATGGAGCGTTCTCTGGTAACATAGCCATATCCATTCTTCCCAACACCGGGAAGAGGTAGAATCTCAGCACGGAGTGACACTTGGGCCTGGATTCTTGGGCCTGAGCATTGGGGCGTCTTAGGTCACTGTGCTAATGACATCATTGCTGCATCACTACCCAGCAGCCAAACTCAATGTACATTGCTCAACATGGGCTGCTGTGTTTAACCGACTTCAGTTTCAGGAAAATGTAACAGGAGCACATTTCACTCTGTGCTATTGGACAGTGGTTTAATAGTTGGAAAAGATCAGTGGTGCTCACCAGGGTTCACACCTGAAGAATTGTCAACCTTTGTGTTGCTGCACAGCACAATCAGATAAAGCATTTCTTACCTTCCGTCACTTCCTGTTCCTTCAGCTGTAGCCTAACCAGTGTATCATAACGGTTTGGCATAACTTCCTTCCCTTTGGACTCCACGCCTCAATTTATAAAGCCGAGGATCCTTATTTGTGTTTACATGAATTCTTGCTGCAACAAACGGAGCTTTGGCGAGATCATACCCAGAGTATTGTGTACCATTGTTTTGGTCTCCTCACCAAATGAAGGATATATTTTCCATAGTAGGGATGCAACAATGGTTCAGTAAAGATTGAATGGAGTGGCCAATATTTTCTGGAGTTTAGAAGAATGAGCCGTGGTCTTGGGTTCACTAAGGCTGTGCTGAGGAAAGTGGAGGGAAGGAGAGTACAGCACAAAGGATAGGAAGGCTGGCACAGGCAAAAGAAACTGCAGCCAACAGGGTGAAGCGGGGTACAGGTGCTGTCACCCTATTTTCTAATGTGGACAACTGCCTTAGTGTGGTTGTGCCTGCAGTTGCACAGAAATCCAACAGGGGGCAGTGTCTGGCCTAGCTGCACAGGAGAAAAATTGCAAGGCCCTGAGCTGAACTTCAGCGCAAATACCCACATGTAAATGGCACATTGAAGGTGAGAAAAGCAACTCTTAATGAGGAGCAGTTTCAGAAGAAATGTAAAGCATGGTCAGGCAGCTGTAAAAACATTGTTCTGTTGACTGTTACATCTGCTCATCGTAAACAGGGGAGTTGCACCATTCTGCTATACCCTGCAAGACCAGGTTAAAGCATGTAGTGGACATCGGCATGTTTTAAAAGTTTTTGTCGCATCAGAATTGTTTAATTTAATAAGAAACTTACTGATGTGTCCCAGTGAAACAATTACGTGGTTCAGTATAATTTTTTTTCTGCCATTTTAAATCAGCTTACTCAGGGACAACTGGTCACCCAGATTACAAATTCTCATTTTATTACAATAAACCAGTTTCAGATATATCACTGAAACATTATCTGTCACCTACCATTCAAATGCATCAAGGAATACAGAGAAAATAAAGTTACTTTTTATTATTCTGCCTTGTTGCGTTGGTTCAGGGAGATTTTGCATTCATGATTTTCCAAATGAATTGGTGGCCAGAAGCCTAACCTAACCTGCACAATTTCAAGTGTTCTTCCCGTGCAATTTCCCGATTGTACCCAAAGTGAAATTATCTCAGCTCGTTTCTGTGATGTAAACTGCTGCATTGTTGAGTGAGATGGAAACAATGGAAAGAAGCATTGAAGAAATTAAAGACATTAGCAAAACAAAGAACATGTGGATAGGTCAGACATGCAAGGAAGTGAGAAGTGAGACACATTGAAAACAAAGACACCCTGCAGATCAGGTCTGACATTCAAACGGAAAATTGCAGACAACTCATGATTTGATCAGAGAGTAAATGCAAAATACTGCTGATGGATGCTGGATGCAGATAGAAATCTGAAACAAGAACAAAAAATGCTGGAAAAGCTCAGCAGGTCCAGCAGCATCTGTGGAGAGAGAAACACAGCTAACATTTCGAGTCCCTTTGACCCTTTGTTTGGAGAGTACTGTGTTCTGACAAAGAGCCTCATCCCAACAGCTACACAGCTCCCCACACCCCAATAAAAAGCCTGTTTCCAGATTGTGTGTGAAAAGCTTGTGGAGCTGGGCTGCCCACTGCTCATAGATTTAAAGAGATAGTCCATTAAAATAACCAAAAGTAATTTGACTTCCATTAGTAGACCTCTAAACTGCTGTTTTTCTGTGGGAAGAGGGTTGTGTGAGATCTAGTATCACCCCAGAGAATTGAGCAGATATTCCAGCTAACATCATAACTGGATGCAAAATATTCCATGGCACTATTCAAGAAAGAGTGGCCGAATTCTCCCTGGTCTCCTGGCCAATATTTCTCCTTCAACCAACATTACTGAAAACATTATTTGTCATGATGTCATTTCTGTATGTGGGACTTTGCTGTGAGTAAATTAACTGACACATTTCCAGCATCACAACAGATATCAGCACTTCAAAAATATTTAATTGATTGAAGTATTTTGCACCATCCAGTAGCGAGCAGGAATAGAAATGATTGCCTCTTGGTTGAGAAACACAGCAGAAACTGAACCATTAGAATGAAAAACATAAAAGTTCCCACAAGGAAAACCAATCAGATAATGTCACAGAATCACAGAATTGTTAGGGTTCAGAAGGAGACCATTTGGCCCATCATATTTACACCAGCTCTCCGAATGAGCATTATGACTTAGCACCATTCTCCTCCCTTTTCCCCTTACCCTTGCACATTGTTTCTATTCAAATAATCATCTAGTGATAATCCTCTTGAATGCCTCGATTGAACCTGCCTCCACCACACTTCCAGGCAGTGCATTCCAGACTCGAACCACTCGCTGTGTGAAAAAGATTTTTCTCACATCACGTTTGCTTCTTTTGTAAATCACTTTAAACCTGTGCTCTCTCGGTCTCGATCCTTTTCAGAGCGGGAACAGATTCTTCCTATCTACTCTATCCAGCCCCCTCATGATTTTGAACACCTCTATCAAATCTCCTCTTAGCCTTCTCTTCTCCAAGGAGAACAGTCCCAACGTTTCCAATCTATCTTCGTAACTGAAGTTTCTTACCCCGGAGACATATTTGTAAACCTCTTCTGCACTCTCTCCAATGTGTTCACATCCGTTCTATAGTGTGGTGCCCAGAGCTGGACACAATACTCCAGCTGAGGGCTAAATAGCATCTTATATGAGCTCAGCATAACCTCTCCACTCTTGTACTCTATGCTCCTCTTAATAAAGCCCAGGATACTGCATGCTTTACTAACTGCTCGCACCACTGTCCTGCCACCTTCAATGACCTATGCACATAAACACCCCGATCCCTCTGCTCCGGCACGTCCTTAAGAATTGTACCCCTTATTTTATATTGTCTCTCCATGTTCTTTGTACCAAAGTGCATCCCCTCACACTTCTCCGCATTGAGCTTCATCTGCCACCTATCTGCCCACTCTACCAACTTGTCTATGTTCTTTTGAAGTTCTATACTGTCCTCCTCACAGTTTACAATGCTCTGTAATAGATCAGTGCTCTGTACTCTTTTTGTAGTGGCTGCTAAAGGAGAAACATTTGACTCTTTATATCTGAGTAAATTCCAAGTAGAACCTGAAATGCTGCAGTTTTGTCCACTCCCAACCTAGCCTGTACCTGCTGGCACAAATCTTGTATTCAGCTCCTGCTGATCTGAGGTACAGATAAAGGCCTGGAGTGAGAGCAGCCACTGCTGGGAAAATCCTTTGAGCTGGAGCTGGTCAAGCTGCTGTGCACATCCTGTTAAAGAAACATCACCAAAATGCAAAGACCTTTCACAGGAACAAGGATGGTTTGAGGCTTTTCCATACACAGTACGCATGAAGGCTACAAAAGGTGTAGTCAGCTAGTCCTTAACATGCAGGTCTAATAATGACACTGGAACCAATTTTTAATGAGTGAGGTAGTTCCAGAATGGAAAGTCTTTAAACTCTACAAGGTTCAGCTGCAGGACCGCAGTGATGCTCGTTATTACTTTATTATTTTGCAATGCCGTTCAAGTGAAAATTTCAAATCAATAGAACTGATCTTTTTGTGCTCAGTCCCAACCATCACCTTCTCCATAAAACACGACCACATCCCACCTCAGCCGCTCTAGAAGAAATACTTCCATATAAATAGTTGCATTTGTGGGTTGACGTGTATTAGATCCCCTGCTTTTTGAGGTATATCTAATAATTTGGATGTAAATGTAGGGGGAATGATCAAGAAGTTTGAAGATTAGTAGAAGCAGAAACACTCATTTAAAAGCGTGTCTGGATATGCACCTTAAAATGCCGGAACCTGCAGGGTTACAGACTAAATGCTGGAAAGTGGGATTAGGCTGGGTGGCTCGTTTTTCAGCCCGAGCAGACACAATGGGCCAAGTGGCCGCTTTGTGCCATAAACTTTCTATGATTCTATTCTGTGTGGAGATGATAATATCCAGCTGCAGATCACTGCTGGCTGGATGACAGGAAACATTGAAAGTGTTTGCTTGGGTTAGACATGCCGTGTCTTTCAATGTACAGTAATCCCTCTGCACTAATTGCTCTCTGGGCTGAAAGCTCTTACTTTACCACTGACAGTGAAAAAGGAGGATGGAAAGGGAAAGTGTTGGGTACCAGTTTATACTCTTGGCTGTCTTTTACTATTAAATCATTCCAAGATATCAGGGCCTATTATAACTCCACCGTTTAATTGCCACCTGTCAATCTAAGACCATGAGTTTTTATACTGACAAAGAGCTTCTCAAAATGCTTTGTTCACTCCCACAATCCTATATTTTGGAGAGGTTCGATCATATTCTTTGCAATGTTTACGTATCGAATAATATAGCAACCTATGAGTATGAAAATGGGCTTATGGAAAAATTTATCTGGAATCTACTGGATTGGCTTTCATCTAGGGTGAAACTAAAAATCAATTCCAACAGCAGTTTAAGAGCTGTTTACTGTAAGGGTGAAACCCTTTTGCATTACTATCAAGTATTGGTACTTGGGATTGAACACATTCACGTCATTAGTTAATGTAAATTGCAAAATATGAAATCATTCATATGTCAAGAGAACCTGAAACTTTTCTAGGAGATCCCCTCCTGCCTCAGTTGGTAATGGTTTGATTGTTTGATCAGTGCTCAGCTAGCCTGAAACCAGTATTAGTGCAGCAGGAAGGATGCTGCAGAGAAACAGAGCAGAAATATACAGCCAACATACCTGTCAGTTTTCAGCACCAGTTTAAAGTTACTGCATTAGAAGTGCTCCAATGAATTAAGAAAGTCACAACAGTATTGTTTTCAGAGATGAATTCAAATAACTCTTGCGTTAATTCAGTGTTGCCTGTTATTTTGGACCCTCCCAATCCCGATATCTTCGTGCTGTAATTGCTCCTGTTAAAATATTACTGCACTGCTGTTAACCCAGCATCTTCCCAGCTGTGTTTCTCTCGCAGCCGGTCATGTGACAGTCCGGACACTACAGCACCTGCATTGTGGTTTGAACCATCGTGCAATTTCCTTTAATGATCCTTTTCTTGAAAGTTTTGGAGGGGATGCAAGAAAAATCAAAGTCTGGAATCCAACTCCAGACAATTTCAGCAACATCAAAATTCCAGTTACTCAACCCCCAGACAGACACAAAAGCAAGCTGTGCTTAATTGTCTGTCTTTTTACGCAATTAATGTCTTAATTAATTAATTGCTTAATAACTTCAAGTGCTTTTGAAAACATTAATTGTTAATTGTAGCTGAGTCAGTATGTAATAGCAGGCTCCATAAAAGGTGCAAGTTATGAATTCACATTGCCAGCTCTGAGCTTCCATACAAAAGGTGCACATGCTGGGAACTGAAACTTGTGGGTCAGTTGACATCAAGGTATCTCTGTCTATTACACCCTATAGGACCTATAGGTACGTGTATCAACAATTCTCCCCCATAGACACTATTTGGTCATTTAAGCTTCATGCCGACAGTGTGAATCTGCAAGTTGATTTGCTGCCTGCATCTTCTAAAATGCTCATCTCTGTCCCGGAAAGAAAACCTCCCCGCCAAATTAAAATCGGTGTGAAAGTGCAAAGCTTCAGTCAACATTCTGGTAGTTCTCATTTCACCTCTGGACACGATGAGCAAAATCCAGATCTCTCATGTGATAATTGTACAAAAAAAGTCTGCGAAGTAAAACTTGGAGCTGCCACCTTCAGGCAAGTCCCTTCCTCCCAAAGGATATAATAAAGTCTGTAAATTGTTGAATTAACAATAAAAACAGTTAAGCTTTAATCTGATTCCACTCTTCCCAGACATTACTTTCAGCAGGTTCACCCACTCAACCAGCTCATTCCCCTTTGCATTTGAAGCTCTCCATCTGCAAGAGGTGCTGTGATTGGAAGAAGGAGCGGAGCCTGTAAAAGCAGATTCACAGAATCTGCCTGGAATTTGTTCCAGGGTCATTATTAGACGTAATCACACAAATTGAAAAAAAGAGTGTTCTTCAAATGCAAGGATTCTGAGTCATTGATAATAATCAAAATGTTTATCAGTATCAGTCACTAATGGCCAGCGACTTCAGACTGGAGAACAAGGGAAATTGCACGCGTGCTATACTTTTGAGTATTACCATCATCCTCTAATGATATTGGTTTATTTAACACACAAAAATTATCAGGGCTGATGCTGACCAAATGGATTATGCAGCAGGTATGTGCCTATGGCCAAGTGTTGCTTAAGCAGCGAGGGTAATATCATGGACTTGGATGCCTCTGGATGAACTTTAGCATATTCAGCGCCATCCAAACAGCAAAATTAGCACTGAGCAGAGGATCAGTCAAGTGTAGCTTACTTTGCAAAGTAAAGCAAAAGTAGTAATCCTGGCAGTAGCAAGCTTGTGAAGTGTGCACAAGAGGTGCACAATACGTATGCTGAGGTGAAACCCCAGGGCAGAAAGTCGCTGGAAATGCTAGAAATCACACAGCAGAAACTGGCCACTAAACATTCTGCCAAGAGTCACTGCTTAGAAGGCCCATGTTACAGCTCCATATCTTACTGTTAAAGAAAAGGGAAAACCAAACCAGAGTAGTGCTCTTTAAAAATTTGGGCTTTTTTTGAGTTTCCAAGGTCATATTCCAGTGTTTGTTTTTAAACTTAATCCTGTATTACACGAACAAACTGCATTAAACACTGGGAAGTTAAAATGATGTTAAAATTGGTGGTGGCACAGCACCCATTTCACCTCCATCTCCACTTCCAATATTCCATCTGACCAGTATCAGCATCTGCCCACCACATCACTTGTGTCCTAATTACCAGAGCTCAGGACTCGCCCTAGCCCATGTTTCCTTTCTTTAAAACAAAAATGAACTCATCACTGCCCTGCCAAATGCAAGTGTTGTAAATGTGATGCACCCATTCAGAACACTTAACATCTAGGTCATGCACTTGTTCAGACTTTACACAGCTCCAGGATTTTAGGGCAAATTGATGCCTGCCTGATCTACTCTAAGGAAGCATTTCACTAAATGAACATTGCCATATGAAGCTTCAGATGACAACTGTAGTTGATGCTGCAACAAATTGTACAGACAGACAATCTTGATTGTCCCAGTTCACAATAGCATTGCCTGCAAGCCTTGCTGAGTAACACACCATCCTGCTTTGGAGTCATCATGGAATGTAACAATGCAAAGGGAGGCCATTTGACCCTCGAGTCTGTGTGAACCCCTTGAGTCACGCGAGGGGACTGCTCTCTCCCCATTCTTCTGTACATTCCACCCCTTCTAGCCCTGCTCACAAAAGGGTGCGCTTCCTGAGGAATTTGAAGGAGGATGGCAAATCCATTTGCTCTGAAAAATTTTCATTCATTCTCAAGCTCACTCAGGAAAAAAAAAGGTACACAAGGTTGATCCTGCAACTGAGAAATTGCTGCATTCAGCTAAGGCTGCAGATTCAAGAATAACATTTCTGCCACCAGGGGTGTAAAGTTGTCACCTTTGTAGAGCAGCTGGGGAAAAGAGAGCACGTTGCCAGATTGTATGCTGAGGCCGTTTACGAAGGCTTCCTGGGAAAAGAAAGAGCCAGGCTATGGAAAACACACCCACAACGCCAAGAAATTTAGTGCTGAGCACAGCATAAGAAAGTGAGACTTAGTGCCAGTTAGCATGGTATGAGTGGGAGGTCTGACTGAGATCAATACTCTGGATATGGAAAGCGCTCTGCAGAGCAGGCCAAAGTCTCAAGAGGGAGGAAGGTGATGTATGAACTGCTTTCTCAAGCACTCAGTCACAGTATAAGGTCAAAGAGACTGCACACAGTTAATATTGAAATAAGGCAAACACATAGCACCTCGACAGGGGCTTGTGAAGGGAACACCATCAGATCATACACAGCTGGGATGATAGACAGGGAAAGCCTAGGATATGGACAGAGTATCTAATATCATTGGTTACAGCACTGGAGGACATTCTACCCATCAGATCAGTGCTGGATCTCTGAAGGAGCACGTTGTCCTATCGAGCTTAAGCTACACTTGTCCACAAACATTCATTCCCTCAACCATCAACACACAGTAGCAACGTGTACCATCTACAAGATGCATTGCAGGAATTCGCCAAGGCTCCTTCGACAGCACCTTCCAAACCCACGACTACTACCATCTTGAAGGACAAGGGCAGCAGATACATGAGAAAACCACCACGTAGAAGTTCCCTTCCAAACCACTCACTATCCTGGCTTGGAAATATATTGCTATTCCTTCACCATAGCTGGGTCAAAATCCTGGAACTCCCTTCCTAACAGCACTATGGGTACACCTTCACCACATGGACTGCAGTGGTTCAAGAAGGTAGCTCACCACCACCACCACCTCCTCCTCCTCCTTCAGGGATGGGCAATAAATGCTGGCCCAGCCAGCGAAGCCCACATCCCATAAATGAATTTTTAAAAAAAATGACCTTGTCAATGGAATATCCTGCCCATCCAATGGTATAAAAATTGTTGCAAAAAAATAAATAAATAAAAATAAAAGTGCTTAGCCAAGCAGCCTGGGTCAACTACTAGAAGGAAAGATCAGGGGGTTGACAACTCGCTGTTAATTTCTTGTAACACGTTTGCAACTACCGGCATTATTGCTAATGGGTGTAGGGAATTCTGTGACACCAGTCAGGAGTGTGATGAAATGCTCTCCACTTGGCTGGACGAGTGCAGCTCCAACAACACAAGAAGCTCAACACCTTCTACAACAAGGTAAACTGCGTTCTACCGAGCACTTCAAATGAAGCAGCTCAGGCCTTTTTTTGGCATGATGAATTTGTACTGCATGCGGTAGGTTTCAAATATCCCCATATTCACAAACTAAAGATACTGCAGAGCCTCTACAGGTTAGTGTAGGCAGCAAAAGTGGCCCCTTTAAAATCCCAAAGAATCTGTAAATGACCAATCCTGTTGTAGAGGCACACACACAATTTGTCACTGGCACACCTCAGGTAACATTTGGAGCACTCATCTGGAGGTCAGAGCCATGGCAGAGGAGCTAAACTTAGGTCAACCACAAGCCATCCATTGAAATGATTTTGTTTTGAAGATGAGATCAAGAGAAATTTGGAAGGAACACATCATAATTTCCAGCATCCTTCACATTGACCGAAACCTCATGTGTTGTCACGCACAATGTATATTCTGGGTGTAAAAGTCCTTTGGAGGTGCTTTTCTATTTGAGAATGAAACACAACATTGATGGCATTAGTTACGTAGCCTGGACCATAAGTAAGCCAGTGACCTCGTGAGACTGAATGGCCACATCTTGCTACCACTTTGCTGAGGTGACAAATGTGACCAGTTTCCCTGCTCTCCTGTCCCACAGACTCAGGCATTACAGAGATGTCCCAGAGGCCCCCCCATTTCAGAGTCTGTGCTATAAACGTACTTTGGTCAACACCTTCAAACTGGACAGGTGATAAGCTGCTGGTCTTCATGCAGTAGGTGGCAGAGATGACATATACCCCCTATGTTGAGGTATACAATTCTAATGCACATCTCACCAAGGCCCTTGTGATTTTGTTACCTGTACATTGCATTCTATGCAGGGTAGGGCACGGTGTTGGGACATGTTCACGTCCTATGCTGCCCCTTCTCTTTTGTTGCCCCTCCTTCACCATAAAAAAGGCTTTACAACGATTTGCAATGGCTCTTCTGAAGAAACCATTCATGCACCAAGAGCTGGATGTTTGTTTACAAAGTCTGGAAATTGATTTTTGACACCCTTAAGGGCCATGATTGTAGGTGCCCTGCCAGTGTTGACAGCCAAAATACTAATGGTTTGGAAATCAAGTTGAGCATCTCTGGAAACTGTACCCAAATTGCTTTCACTTCCTAATAAGAGTAGAATATTGGCACCAATTCATTTTAGCTCAATGCAATAGACTGCATTCTTTTAAACAATCCAGAAATCAGATGATGTAATAAAGACATGTACCTTTTTATTATTTAATACCCTCCAGACTTCCCCCAGCTTCTTACTCCCCAACACGTGTCCACTGTACTATCAGAAATCCCCCAAAAGCAAAAGATGTTGAGAGGGGTGCTTTGTTTGCCTATTCAAGTTGATGTTCAGAAAATATAGGGAGATCAATTACACGACAAGGACAGATGAACACTCATTGCTGTCAGTGACAGTCTGCTGAGGGAAAGGGGTCCCACATTTGCTTAAATGAATACAAGAACCACTAAAATCAAATCAAGATTTTAAAGAGAAAATACTTGCATACTCTGATGAAACTTACTACCACAGAGTAGTAGAACAGATTGCAAACATTTAAGGGGAGCCTGAGGGGAATAGAGAAATACAGGCAGGTGGAAACAGTTCAGAGTGGGAGGGAACTCCTGAGGAGTTTAAAATCAGTGAACAGTTTTGCCAAAGGGCCTCCATTTTAGTGTTGACTCTTTACAATAAGTGACAGCACTTAAACAATTCAGCAGTTTGGGGCATCCTTTTATGGGGAGAGCCTGCACAAAAACACAAGCTGTTGATGTTTACACAACTTCTCACCAATGTCCAGAGCATCAGGAAAATATAAATACTCTCTGGAAATGATCAGCAGCTTCTTGAATCAGGGAACTAATTAAATGCTAAATTAATGAGGATTAATGTGATGAATTCTTGCACCAATGCAGATTCCCATTGATTCTTCAGTGTCTAAAATCATACATTAAAAAAGGCAGCTATTCGACCATTGAGGCTGTGCTGGCTCTTTAAAAGATCCAATTGATCCCATTCCTCTGCTCTCCCCCCAACCCCAGCCATTGTTCCTATTCAAGCTGATGTCCAATTCCTTTAGGGAAATCATTGCATGGGCTTCCAGCATCTTTCCAGGCAGTACATTCTCCACAATGTCTGACCGCATTGGCCTTGTTTTGTTGCAGCCACATTTGCTTCATCCGGATGGAAAGAGAAGAAAAAGCCTGAATGTCACAAGAAGCTTTGGAAAGAGCGGAGAGAGCCGGACATCGAGTGTTAATGTCAGTGGCCGAGCCCGAGCTCTCCACACAGCCTCATCGGACTAAAGCCCATTCGGCCCGTTTTTCCCTCCCTGAGAGTTTCCCCCCAATGAGAGTTCCCAAAGACATAAATTCCCAAACCCTGCCCGCTGGAGAGACAGGGGCTCCGGCGGCGCCTTAAATACCCATTGTCACGTGATGCCGCTCCGGGGCCCTCTCGCGAGGTTTGAGCCGGGTCACGCGGCCGTTGCCGGGGATCGGGAGGCGGCGGTTGGTTTTGGCGGTAAACTGAATGGCGCGCGCGGCGATGGAGAATCAAACGGGAGAGAAAAGGACCGAGGGCAAAATATAGAAATAGCAGCGGCGGCGGCGGGGGGGGGGAGAGAACTCGGGGGGGTGGGGGGGGAGGGGAGAGAACTCGGGGGTTGGGGGGGGAGGGGAGAGAACTCGGGGGAGTGGGGGGGGAGGGGAGAGAACTCGGGGGTTGGGGGGGGAGGGGAGAGAACTCGGGGGAGTGGGGGGGGAGGGGAGAGAACTCGGGGGTTGGGGGGGGAGGGGAGAGAACTCGGGGGAGTGGGGGGGGAGGGGAGAGAACTCGGGGGTTGGGGGGGGAGGGGAGAGAACTCGGGGGAGTGGGGGGGAGGGGAGAGAACTCGGGGGAGTGGGGGGGAGGGGAGAGAACTCGGGGGTTGGGGGGGAGAGAGAGAGAACTTGGGGAGGGGGGGGAAGAGAGAGAGAACTCGGGGGGAGGGGGGGGAAGAGAGAGAGAACTCGGGGGGAGGGGGGGAAGAGTGAGAGAACTCGGGGAGGGGGGGAAGAGAGAGAGAACTCGGGGTGGGGGTGGGGGGAGAGAGAGAACTCGGGGTGGGGGGGGAAGAGAGCTGGGGGGGGGAAGAGAGCTGGGGGGGGGGAAGAGAGCTGGGGGGGTGAGAGAGCTGGGGGGGTGAGAGAGGGCTGGGGGGAGCGGAGAGAGAGAGAGCTGGGAGGGAGAGAGAGCTGGGGGGGAGGGAGAAAGCTGGAGAGGAGGGGAGCTGGGGGTGGGGAGAGCTGGTGGGGGAGAAGGGGAGCTCGGGTGGGGGGTACAGCTGGAGGGGGAGGAGGGGAGCTGGGAGGGAGGAGGGGAGCTCGGGGGGGCGTGGCGAAGTGCTGGGGGGGAGGAGGGAGCGGGGGAGGGGAGAGCTCGGGGGAGAGGGGGAGGGGAGGAGGGGGAGCTCAGGGGGTAGGGGGAGGAGGAGAGCTGGGGGGGGAAGGGGAGCTCGGAGGGGGAGAGAGAGCTCTGCGGGGGGAGGAGAGAGAGTGAGCTCGGGGGGAAGGGGGCGGGGGGGTGGAGAGCTCGGGGGGTTGTGGGAAGAGGGGAGCTTGTTTGGGGGTGTGGGAGGAGGGGAGCTCGGGTGGAGGGGAGGGGATCTTGGGTGGGGCGGGGGGAAGGGGAGCTCGGGGGGGGTGTGGTTGGCGGGGGGGGAGAGAGAGCTCGGGGTGGGGGGGGAGGAGAACTCTGGGGGGTGGAGGGGGAGAGAGAGCGCAGGGGGCTGGGAAGGGGAGCTCGGGGTTGGGGGAAGAGAGCTCGGAGGGGAAGACGGGGGGTGGTGGTGGGGGGGAGAGAACTCCGGGGCGGGGGGGGGAGATCCGGGGCGGGAGACTGGGGGGTGGGGGAGGGGGGGGAGCAAGTCGGTGGGCGGCGGCGGCGGGGAGGGGGCTGGAGTCACAAGCTATTGGGGAATGAAAGGAAAACCGTCATTAGGAAAATTAGAGTTTGTGGGAGCTGGAAAAAGGCTGGGTGGGCGGAAAGAAACGAGTGGAGGAAAATCCGGGTCCAGCTCAGTGTTCAGAAGCTCATCTTGGGGTCAAGATTTCTTGTCAATAAAGGAGCTCAGATTTCGACAGATGCCAGGGATGGAAACAGTGGTCAGGAAACGGAGTTTCTCCCATGACCCAGGACAGTGGCTCCAACAGGGGGACAAACATCGATGGATGTCCCGCTCATTGTTTCTCTGATCACCATCAGAAAGATCCATTATTATTAGTCGGATCTGCAAGGCTTTCGGACAAAGTAAAATCCCATCGATTTGAACAAAATGTCGACGGCCAGTGGATTAATTTAAAAATGAGGAAGTTAGTGGGAAGGTAAGAAGTCAGCCACATCTATTTTGCTGGGTGGTAGCTGTTGAGCGGGTTCCACGAGAAGCCTGTTAAAGTGGACAGTACGAATAAGCATGTCCGGAGAAAGAGGTCAGCCAAGGCCATTCTCCACTGTCAGCAGCACATTGCATAAAGCAGTTTATCTGTAAAGTGATAGAAGGGAAGAAATAGTTCCAATTTATATCAACCTTACTATAAAGCATTTTGTCCAAATGTGATATGCGATGACACAAAGGCCAACAATTCAAGTCTGAACACCGAGCCTGAGGATATCATTGATCCTTTCAGCTTTTCTCTCACTGCCGAGTGACGCAGATTGAAATATATTCATGGGCTGAATCTTCCCCCCATCGGGGGGGGGGAGTTGTGCAGGGGCCGGCGTGAACCCAATTGACGCCCCCAATCGAGGGCGAGTTGCCATTTTATGTGGGTGGGCCAATTAAGGCCCGGGCAGCGTGATGCTCGCTCGCAATCGCTGAGAGCTACCTGTGTGGTGGGGGGGGGGATTCCCTGAGCCATTCCCTGAGTGGGTGGGGGGACATTCCCCTTGATCTCTCAAGTGCTCTTCCGTATCATTGATTAGCCTTTTAAACACCGCCTGTAACACGTAATGCTGATTCCTCACCTTTCGTAAGTCACCTTCAAACTTTGTCAGACTTTCAGGAAGGTGGGGAATTGGGGCCTGCTTAGGTTCCTCATAGTGTTCCAGGGCATGGTGGAGTGTGTCGGAGGCGTTGACTGAGACCTGACCCCTTTGTTGGACGTACATTATTCACGCGTGTCCGATACTAACTGGGAGCCGGGGTTCCCTTGTATCCTGAGCGGGTGTGATGGTTTCCTCTGTGGGTAATTTCTAATATACAACCCTCCGTTCGGTTGTAGCCGCATTTGTCCAGCACCCCCCCCGTTCCAACTGGATGGGAGCAAATTGTGAGGCTACCTTTCCTCCTGCACCCACTCAGTGATTCCCCGTGTATGCCCTCATTCTTGCGTATGGCATGCATATCTATAGGGGTAGTACCGGAGGGAGTCATTGTCTCGGATTAACCTAATGTTCTCCACTTGGTACTGAGGGTGTGGGCCCGTGTCTGCTGTGACTGAGGGGATTGCCCATACCTATCACGTTCATTTGGTTTGAGGTGCACTTCTGAATCACCGCATACACCCTGGTCACTCCTTTCAATGTACATGCGTCGATGACGCCTGGGTTCTTGGCCATCCCCCACAACCGGGCACTGTTGATCCAGCCCGGTACCTCCCCTCTTTGGATCTGGCCCAGATTGTGTCTTAATTGCCCGATCATCCACTGGCCGTAAGCTGGCTTTTTTGGGTGCTGCCCTCTTGTCGTTCCTCCCTTTCTGTTAATTGGCTGGTGGCTTTAGCATGGGTCTCTATAACGTGTACGCTTTCCAATACAGATGCCACACTCTTGCCCCCTAGGGCCGCTGCCGTTTCACCACCCCTCGCTACTCTTATGAGCAAGCTGCCTCATGATGCCTTTAAGATTCGTGACCTCGGAGTTGATTCCTTGAATGTCGAGAGAGTTTACCAGGGAAGTCCCTGTGTTCACCCCTGTCAGTACATTGTTAACTAACTGTCGCGGAAATCGGAGTGAACACTCAGACCCAGGAGGTTTGTCTCGGAAGCCTTTATTAATCGTGATATCACGGAGAGCCCAGTAGCATACAAGGTAGCTAGCTGACACTCTGAGGAAGCATCAGAGCACGCACATATTTATAGTAGAGGTTGTACATATCAAAAAGCTTGAAGGTGATAAGACTGTCTAACTTTCAATGATCAATTACATTGAGAATCATTGTCACACAATTAGTCTATTCTAAGTTTATGTCTATACAGGATATTAGGGGAAGCTCACGTACTAATAAAAAGTGAGACAGAGAATAGATAACCATGCTTGACCTTATCTTTAGTGCTAGGGCGTGTACACTCTAGAGAACAGATGACCATTGCTTGATCCTGTCTCCTTGTGTTGGGGGCAGCCATCCCAGCCCCGTCTTAATGACTCCAGGAAGCCTGCCCATGACACTCCCCTTTCCCCCCTCCTGCTCGATTAGCTGGCAGCTGCAGGTGTACCTGCTAGAACAAAAGAGGGAACTGTGCTGTAGTATTCCACGATGGTGCTAACGAGAGAGGGAACAGTGCTGTAGTATTCCACTATGGTGCTAACTGTTTAACCATTAGTTGACTTGTAGATGTATTTTATTCTTCCACACTAATTCTCTCTTCTGGCGGTGGAAAGCAGGATGTCCCCTGAATCTAGTGGCACCCGTGGCGTCGGCCGCCTGATTAATCACAGCCTTACTCAGTAATTTGTATAGTTTTCGTAGGGGTGCTTGGTTACTGCAATACTCAGGCAGTCGCATACCTGCCAGGTTCACAATTACCTGTACAATTTCATGTTTAAAATTATCATACAAGAGTTCACCGTCCGTATACAGTAGCAGTCCATTCTGTGGCCCAGGGGTCATGTCTGGGCAAGATAGTCTCTTTGGTGTCGTCGCGTCCTGTGATAGCGGGGTGGTGTCGGTCCGGGGATCCGCCGTTGCAGTCAACTCTCCGTGTTTGGCCCTCAAGATCCAATGCCAGGTATCGTTCATTCCCAAGTCCTCCTTGTGAAGGTAAATTGCGAAAAATCTCTCACACACTGTATCTGGACCTGTGCCCCCTTCGCACATGTCCAGGGTCCGTCCGAACCATCGCTGATCTGGAAGCATAGTGGGCCCTCATTTTTCCATCGGAGTTCCGTTCCCGAATGCGAGCTCTGCCCTAGGCTCTCACCATCGCTCATTCCAATGGATAGTTGCGTAAGCCCGGTGCCACACTTGAAGAGCATTGACCTTTCCGTTGTGACATTCACACCTCCTTTCACGCAATATCCGTCGCTGACATTCTTGTAGTATAAGCCCATACCGGCCACTGCTTCACGGTTTACGTTCTGTATGCCGGTGGCTGCGATAGCCAGGGCCCTGGTAATGATCATGGACACCCAGCTTTTTTCCATCTTGTCGTGGAGGTTACCCGGTTATTGTTATTTCTGTAATGAAGCACACTGCTGGTGATCACCAGGGTTTAGGTTGGATATAAGAGGCAGCTTTCTCCTTTACGTCCCTCCTTGTGCACAGCCCACGGTGACCCTCCCCGTAGTTGAGGATTCCCCCTTTTCTCTTTCAGATGGCCAGTCCTCCAGATCGGGAATGAATCCTAAACCACTTGGCTAACACAGTACGGACTGCTCGTTGCCCGTTTTCCCCCCGCTGCCTGGTAATTTAGTCTTTCTTACTTACATCATACCTTTTCAGTTGCGACCAATGTTTCCACCTAGCTTTTCCCTTCATATCGGCGCAGGCACGTGAATAATTCCGTACGGTCCAGTCCATTTTGGGGCAAAACCTGGTTGGCTTGGGGTGATTTGAACAAACACCATGTCTCCGACCTCAGCAGGTGGTGACGGGGGTCCCCCTTTTGTCTTCTCTTCTAAATCCCTGATAGCCTGTTGGTCCTTCACTTCCTGTTGTAATTCCTTTAGCTGTCCATCCAATTGCTTAATATCATTTTTAATTTTATCTCTGATGGGTCCCATATCCTCACTTCCGGTGGCTCTGCCCTCTGGCAAGCGCATTGCCCTCCCGGTCATCAACTCATAAGGGGTTAAACCAGTTGTCCTGTTGGGGGTAGCCCTCAGTCGCATCAATATGCAGGGGAGCACATCCACCCATCCCCTACTAGTTGCTGTGTTTGCCATTGCAATAGCGTTTTTTAACGTGCGGTTCATACATTCTTCCATTCCTGAGCTTTGTGGATGGTAAGGTACGTGAAATTTCTGTTTTACTCCGAGCAGCTCACACGTCCTTTTCATAATACTGTCCGTAAAATGCGCTCCTTGATCCGAATCTATCTGTAAAGGGATTCCCCACCTTGGTACTACTTCAAAAGCGAGGATCTTTGTGGCCGTGGTGGCGTTGCAGTCCCTGGTGGGGAAAGCTCTAGTGAACCTCCAGTGCACCTACACCCCCGTAGTTACAATATGCCTCAAACTTCCAATTGCCATATTCATGGGCACTCTCGCCCTTTTCTTGTTTTACTCCAGTCACTGTATTCCAATTAACTGGGGCTTGCCCTAAGACTTGTGCCATTTCTGCTCTAAAGGCTCGGAAATCAGCTTGCTGCTGTGCCTGGTCTGCAGCGATATCATTACACCAGGTTCCGTCCTGATACGCTCGCCGCAGCCGTCCCCAAAACGCCTCAGGTAGTTTTATCCGGACTAACCCGCGAACGTCCCTGTTATGGAGACGGTGGCATTGCCTTATTTCCCTCAATTTTTGCCAAAACGACTCATTCCGTGTCTAGGTTTTAGTTGGGGTAATTTATTTCCAATAGCTTCATAGTGTTGCTAGGTGACAGGGACACATACGTGGTTCTCAGTTGCGCCAGGAACCCCCCGTTATAGCTCTCTGTCCGTGTATTGGCGCCTGGGCCGGCTGCCCATTTTGTGCCGGTACGGCCGCTTGAGCTGGTCTGCCTGGTTGTCCGGACACCGGGGGCACATGCTGTATCTTAATTGGGGCCACGGGTTATGGGGGTGGTGATTCCCAACCTGCTTCCCGTTGTTCCTCATATCCTGCTGCCTGTTGCACCAGCCCGTTCCAATCTATATTATCTGCGTATTGTGCAGCTACTGGTGGCTGTGGTAAAGCTGCCGAAACTGACATGAGATTTTTTGCCGGTACCAGCTCTTCATTTTGGGATTTGTTGGCCAACATTCGATTGACTCGGCCTTTTGGCTAAGATAAAGTGTAGTCGTGAAGCGATGGCTATAACCAGTCGAGCCCCATATGATGGGGTACGTAACACTGTTTGGGTGACGGTGAAGGGCAGCGAAGGAGGAGCACCCATGGATCGGGCCTTCTTCATCAAGTGGATCCTGTTGAAGGCATGTGGATTTGAAGCGGAGGAGATCTACTCCCTGCAAGACTTCCCAAGCGCTGGACATTTCGATGTGACTTTCAAGCGAGTGGCAGCTTGCGTCACGTTCCTGAAGGTGTTCGAGGAGAACAGAGACCAGCCGGAGATGAAGATCCTGACGGTGGAGCCGCTCTTTGCTCCGCCGTTGCAACGGGACCATGTGGTGACGGTGCGTCTCTGTAACCCGTACGACCCTGTCGCTGATGTGTTCACCTTCCTCGCCAGGTACGTCAACAAAGTTGGGAGCTCCAGCGAGGATAGAGACGCCTTCAGGATTTGGACATGCAAACGCCAGGTTAAGGTCACGCTCAAGACCGACGGTAAGGGAACCATCTTCCACCCTCCTTCCAGCTTCGCTATCGGGAGAAGCCATGGCTACTTTGTTTACGCTGGGCAACCCAAACTTTGTTGCTCATGCGGCAAGTCTGGTCATGTGGCGGCCAACTGCATCGGCGCCCTCTGCAAGAACTGCAAACAGGAAGGGCACCAGACAAAGGATTGCAAACAGACTAAGAGCTGCAACCTGTGTGGCGAGGCAGCTCACCTCTACAGGACCTGCCCCAAACGCTGCCTCAATTATGCACAGGCAGCCAAAGCCAAAGAGGGGGAAGCAGCAGAAATGCTTCGAGTCACCACTACCAAGGACACTTGCAACACTCCAACCACCATGGCCCCCAGTGAAAACAAGGGGACAAAGGAGGACACAGGGAGAGACAAGGTGGAGGAAAAGATTGAGGCAGCAGACAACCGATCAACAGCACTGCCCCCTGAACCTCCCACTCCTCAGGAGAGCGAATCAATGGAGGAGGAGGAAGCAGCGGAAAATCAGCAGGGGGAGTGGCAGCTGGTGAAGAGAGCCAAAAGGAAGAAGGGACCAAGCCACTTCCCAGACAAGAGGCAAGAGGCGTCTCCCATCCGACACGGATAACAAGGGCAGCTGCTCTTCGGACGAAGAAGTGCCTGGGCGACACCTGCAGAAGAAGCGGCAAAGCTCTAGGGAGTTGGAGGACGAGACACCTGAGCTCCAGAACATTGGAGACAATGAGGAGACCAGCGCACCCCAACTTTGCCCACAACCCGAAGAGGCCAGCGCATCCCAGCCCCAGGAATCTGGGAGCAGTGAGGCGCTCAGCGCACCCCAGCTCCGGGAAGCCGGGAGTAGCAACGCCCCAGAGAGGGAGAGGATTGGAGAAGCTTCTCCAACAGAGGACATTTCAAATCCCATTCTCTGCACGAACCCCAGATGCCACCTGAGCAGAACATTGCCAATGGGGATGTTCAGGACAGTTTCCTCAGCCCATCCAAAGTGAGGCAATTTGTAAACACTATGGGTCTGCAGGAGCAGACCAAAGGCCTGGGACTCTCAGAGGCAACAGGTTTGGTAAGAGACTAAATGCTTTAAAATGGGTGTAAAGATGGTATCCATAAATGTGCATAGCATTAAATCAACTACGCGATGTGTGGCGACCTTGGATTACCTTGCCAAGGTCAAAGCTGACCTGTTGTTTCTGCAGGAGTGTGCGATACCGCACCTCAGCTACTACAGACAATGGTCACGGTGGTGGTCATACGGGCCATCGATCTGATCGGACGGATACGACTCTCGTTCCTCCGGCCTGGGTATTCTGCTGCGGGGAGGCAACTTCACTGTCTCCGAGGTTAAGGAGGTCATGGGTGGGTGCCTCCTCGTAGCAAAAGTAATGTACAAGAATGCTCCACTCCGGTTAATTAACGTGTATGCCCCGGCACAAAAGACCGCCCGGCTGGCGGTTTTTCAGCAGCTCCCACTGCTGTTGGTGACGTCCAGGCCGGTCATTGTGGGCGGTGACTTCAACTGCAACATCGATGCGGCTGGACGATCCGGCAGGGCCGACAGAAGGTTGGACGCTACGTCCAGATCCCCGATGGAAACAGTTAAGGATGCCAAGCTGCACGACGTCTTCAGCAACCCTGCAGACTGAGCACAGCATAGATACACCCGGTCGCGACCAGACGGGTCCATCCGTTTCAGGATAGACTTACTGTTTGTGTCCCGCGCATTCGCAGTCAGATCCACCGATGTCAAGCCGGTGTTCTCTGACCACTGCCTCCTACTGGTTGACTGTCACTTAGAGGAAGACCAGAGGGTGGGCAGGGGGGCATGGAAGCTAAACGTGCAACTGCTGACCCCAGAGAACATTGAGGAGCTCAAGAGGGATTACAAAGGTTGGAGAACCATGAAACCCCTCTTTGAGTCCCTGACACACTGGTGGGAAGCGATCAAGGGAAACATCAAGAGGTTTTTCATCGTCAAAGGCACCCAGAAAGCTAGAAAGGAAGAGAGGGAAATGTCCCGACTCCTGAAATACATGCAGAATCTGCTCCGGCTGCAGTCGGTGGGGGTCGATGTCAAGGAGGAACTCTAAGAGGTGAAGAGCCAGCAAGCCTAGCCCTTTGCCTACAAGAACATCTTCCATTCCGGAGCGCGCTCCGTGGAGCAGGATGAGATGTGCTCACGTTTCTTCTTCGAAAAGGTACAGAGAGAGAGCTCTGTGATCAGCAGCCTGAAGGAAGAAGACGGCTCGGTAAAGTCAGCGCAGTCCGACATTTTGAGGATCAGCAAATCGTTTTATGCCGGATTGTATGACGTGAAGCCCACGGGCAGCACGGCCTCCCAGTCCTTCTTGTCCTCTATCACGGAGGTCTTAGTCGACAGTACACGGGAGAGGCTTGACAAACCGCGAACTCCTGACGAACTGACTTAGGCCCTTGAGTCCTTCGAGAAGAGTAAATCTTCCCAGAAGCGACGGCTTGCCGGTGGAGTTGTATTCGGCTCTGTGGGACTGGAAGGGCCCAGACCTACTAGAAGTGTACGAGAGTATGCTCCTGGCCGGCAGCATGTCAGAATCCATGAGGAAAGGCATCATCACCCTCATCTACAAGCACAAGGAAGAAAGGGAGGAAATTAGAATTTGGCGACCCATTTCACTGTTGAATGTGGACTATAAGATTCTGTCCAAGGTCATCGCCAATCGGGTCGAATCCGCTCTGGAATTGGTGATACACCATGACCAGACCTGCACTGTGCCGGGCAGGAAGATCTCTGACAGCCTGGCGCTGCTCAGGGATACGATTGCCTATGTGCAGGATAGGGGTGTGGACATTTGCCTCATCAGCCTGGATCAGGAGAAGGCCTTTCACAGAATATCGCACACATACGTGGTGGATGTGCTTTCCAAAATGGGGTTTGGGGAGGGAATTCGATATTGGATCCAACTGCTCTACACTAACATCAGTAGCGCAGTCTCAATCAATGGGTGGGAAACAGATAGCTTTCCGATTAAATCTGGAGTCAGGCAGGGCTGACCTCTCTCGCCTGTTCTTTTCGTGTGTTGCATAGAACCCTTGGCCGAGTCCATCAGGAAGGATCCGGGCATAAGAGGAGTGACGATCCCAGGCAGTGGAGGCACTCAGGTAAAAGCCTCCCTGTACATGGACGATGTCGTCGTCTTCTGCTCGGATCCGCTGTCGGTGCGCAGACTGATCCACATTTGCGACCAGTTCGAACTGGCCTCGGGAGCCAAGGTAAATCGTGGGAAGAGCGAGGCCATGTTCTTTGGGAACTGGGCTGACCGATCCTTTGTCCCCTTCACTGTCAGGGCTGACGGCCTGAAGGTGCTGGGGATATGGTTCGGAGGGACCAGGGCATGCGTTAGAAACTGGAAGGAGCGAGTGTCTATGGTGAAAAGGAAACTGGGCATGTGGGAGCGACGCTCCCTCTCCATTGCGGGTAAGAACCTGGTCATCAGGTGTGAGGCACTCTCGCTGTTGCTGTACGTGGCGCAGGTCTGGCCCATTCCACACTCCTGCGTGGTGGCGATCACTCGAGCCATCTTCCGCTTTATCTGGAGGTCAAAAATGGATCGTGTCCGCAGAGACGCGATGTACAAGCCTCTAGATAAAGGGGAAAAAAACGTGCCCAACATCGCCCTCATACTGATGGCCACCTTTGTGTGTGGCTGCATCAAGCGGTGCGTAGACCCTCAGTACGCAAACACCAAGTGTCACTACGTGCTGAGGTTCTACCTGTCCCCGGTGTTGCGAAGGATGGGTCTGGCCACGCTGCCGCGGAACGCTCCAAGTAGTTGGACCGTGCTGTACCACCTGTCCCTGGTGGAAAAATTGATGCAGAAAAACACCTTTGACCACAAGTCCATCAGGCAGTGGTCAGCACGTAACGTCTTAGAGGCCCTGAGGGAAAAGGAGAGGGTGGACCCTGTGGGATGGTTCCCCGAGCAGACTGTCAAAGTCAGGAGTCTCACCCCCTTGGCATGTTGCCCTCGAGGTGGCTGTGGTCGGTATGAGACCGTTGTTCACATCCTTGTAGTTGGTGCCTTTGCAAAGAAAGTCTGGAGAGAGATGCAGTGGTTGCTGTCGAGGTTCATCCCGAGCAGTTCTGTGACACAGGACTCTGTGCTCTACGGGCTGTTCCCAGGGACACACACCGAGACAAACATCAACTGCAGCTGGAGGATCATCAACTCGGTGAAAGACGCGCTTTGGTCTGCCCGAAACTTGTTGGTCTTCCAGCGCAAAGAGTTGTCCCCGACCGAGTGTTGCGGACTGGCACATTCCAAGGCCGAGGACTACGTGCTGAGGGACGCACTAAAGCTTGGGGCAGCTGCTGCAAAAGCGCAATGGGGAAGGGCCGCTGTCTAAGACCTTTCTGCCACAGCGCACCGAGAGACTGGGAACTGTTTAGAGCCCCTCGGGCTGTACAGCTCAAAGTGAAAGCCTGTAAATGATTGTAATATTGTTTGTACTGATGCACCTGGTGATACATTTTGTAAAAGTTGAACCGGATTGTACCCTTGTAATGGTGTTTTTGAAATGGTTTGGAATGTGGTTGAAGATATTTTATGAATAAAGTATATTTTTGCAAAAAAAAAAGGTTCTCCCAGGACGATGCTAGCCCATTGCACTTCGGGTGTGCTGACGCCTGCGATGTCCCCAAATGCGGGATACTCGACTGTAAAATTTGTGGTAGTGGGGGACTGCGTTTGCGCTCTCCCCGATTCACAATTCAAAAAATAGATTTCATCATATCTTTCATTTTCTCTTCTATTTCCTGTCAGCAACCTTTTCTGAAAAAAGAAATATATAACCCCCAATGTGTGCTCTTCAAAATCTATACTGGACTGGTTATTTAGTTTTTTCTTTCCTCCTCGCAAATATTATCCAACCCCCATTCTTTTCCTCCCTGTCATTATCAGCCGACAATTATTCCATCTCTGCATCATTTTCGCCAGACCGTTTGTTTCGTGGCCGCCAAATTACTCGCGCCATTTGTAACCCCGCGTTTGCCCACTCAAAAATCTCTCTCAAACAACCCCCATCTAACACCCAACCCACCATCACAACAGTCCCCGCACTCCCAGCACCGCCCCACCCCCTATCTATCTGGACGTCTGTATAAATACAAACTCATATCAGCTATTAACTCATATGCATTCACCATTTTAAACATGTAGCAGCGACCCCTCACTATTTCAAACATGAACAAGCACCCTGTCCCCATGTTCATTCTAATTATCCCCCTCCGAAACGAACAGCAGCCTCCCACCTCCTCTGTATAATCTCCCCCTTAATCAGCCCCCTGTGTGACTCCTACCTTCTGAAACTCCTGCCTCCTCTCCCCATGTGTAAAGTCTTTCCCTGCCCCTTCTGCAGCTCACTTCCCCTGCTGTAGGCCCATCAATTCACCTGTGATTATTCCTTGAAGGCTTAAATAGCGCAAAGCGAAAAAATAAACAGAAAGAAAACTGGAGAAAGGCAGATAGAAATCTAAACCCTCAGTAAAATGACCACCGGGAATCCCGTTTAACCGTCAGAATGATCGCACGGCCCAAAATACACGCATTGTCCCTGAATTATAACAAGATTTTAGGCAGCTTCACTTTAGGACTTTTCATTTCCTCTTGTGGGGCTCCTGTTCCTCACACACTGGAGGCTAACATGTAAGTTTTAGATTGCAAGGCTGGGCTACTTTAACCCCAGGATTTTCTTTTTGAAACTCCAGGCCCGCAGTCCAACAGGAACTGGTTAACCGGAGCCACCGAAAACCAGGGTCCCGGAGAGGAAATGAAATCTCAGGGTAAGAAACGGACACAAACTCACGTGGGCCCATGGGGCACGGCCTTGGAGAAGGTCTCAGGAAACTCCTGAAGAAGAAGAGTCCTTGTCCCAGTCTGGATCTTCAGATTGCAGGTTTCAAAATAAAAATTCTTTGAGGGGTGGGGGAGAAAATTAATTCCATTAAAACAGAGAGCAAAGAACATTTTCAAACAAAATAACGCAAGAGCCAATGATTCACTCTCAGTTACAACTCAGCAACATCCAAATACAAACAAGTCAAAGAGTTATAAAGCAGATTGAGACAGAGGGAACACACACGCACATTAAACCAGAGTGGGGACTAGCTCCGCACTCTGGAGGCGGTTTTCGGATTGGGTTCCTAGCCAGGTATATCCTGAATGAGCAGTTTGCAGACTCCACCCCTGGCATGTTGGGATGTCTCTCAATCTGCTCCCCAGGAGGCCTGTCCATTGATATGTTAATCCCAGGGCAGGACAACTTTCTGATTCTTCCTGTCCTTTGACGTGTTCATCCCAGGAAAACAATGTTTCAGCCATTTTCTGGTTAAGGTTAAAACTTTAACTCATCTTGTCGGGAATGTCACTGCAGTTCGAAATATCAAACACTAAACCCCCAACACAAGACTGTGCAAAGCATGTGGATTGTTACTGAGATTCCGTCTGTGATTTTTAGTGATGTCAGTGTGGATTGTGTAATCTGTGTGTGTGTGAGTGTTGCTGGTCCCATAATGTAACGCAAATGTCTCCTCGCAGCCTCTCAGTACGCCACTCATGGTCTCCTGGTACTTTTTGGATTGTCTGGAGAAGACATTGAAAGAATTAGAGTTAAACAATGCTAACACTAGCTGCACTGCGACGAGTATATGAGAGCTTATTCTTATCCAGGGGTGTATGTCCGCATTCAGCCCCCATTCCCACACTTGCTCCCACCATGTCGGATCTCTCAAGTGCTCTTCCATATCATTGATTAGCCTTTTAAACACCGCCTGTAACACATAATGCTGATTCCTCACCTTTCGTAAGACACCTTTCAACTTTGTCAGACTTTCGGGAAGGTTGGGAATTGGGGCCTGCTTAGGTTCGTCATAGTGTTCCAGGGCATGGTGGAGTGTGTCGGAGGGGTTGACTGAGACCTGACCCCTTTGTTGGACGTACATCATTCACGCGTGTCTGATAGTAACTGGGAGCCGGGGTTCCCTTGTATCCTGAGCGGGTGTGATGGTTTTCTCTGTGGGTAATTTCTAATATACAACCCTCCGTTCGGTTGTACCCGCATTTGTCCAGCACCCCCCCCCGTTCCAACTGGATGGGAGCTAATTGTGAGGCTACCTTTCCTCCTGCACCCGCTCAGTGATTCCCCGTGTATGCCCTGATTCTTGCATATGGCATGCATATCTATGGGGTAGTACCGGAGGGAGTCATTGTCTCAGATTAACCCAATGTTCTCCACTTGGTACTGAGGGTGTGGGCCCGTGTCTGCTGTGACTGAGGGGATTGCCCATACCTATCACGTTCATTTGGTTTGAGGTGCACTTCTGAATCACCGCATACACCCTGGTCACTCCTTTCAATGTACATGCGTCGATGACGCCTGGGTTCTTGTCCATCCCCCACAACCGGGCACTGTTGATCCAGCCCGGTACCTCCCCACTTTGGATCTGGCCCAGATTGTGTCTTAATTGCCCGATCATCCACCGGCCGTAAGCTGGCTTTTTTGGGTGCTGTCCTCTTGTCGTTCCTCCCTTTCTGTTAATTGGCTGGTGGCTTTAGCATGGGTCTCTATAACGTGTACGCTTTCCAATACAGATGCCACACTCTTGCCCCCTAGGGCCGCTGCCGTTTCACCACCCCTCGCTACTCTTATGAGCAAGCTGCCTCATGATCCCTTTAAGATTCGTGACCTCGGAGTTGATTCCTTGAATGTCGAGAGAGTTTACCAGGGAAGTCCCTGTGTTCACCCTTGTCAGTACATTGTTAACTAACTCTCTCTTCTGGTGGTGGAAAGCAGGATGTCCCCTGAATCTAATGGCACCCGTGGCGTCGGCCGCCTGATTAATCACAGCCTTACTCAGTAATTTGTACAGTTTTCGTAGGGGCGCTTGGTTTCTGCAATACTCTGGCAGTCGCATACCTGCCAGGTTCACAATTACCTGTACAATTTCATGTTTAACATTATCATACAAGAGTTCATCGTCCGTATACAGTACCAGTCCATTCTGTGGCCCAGGGGTCATGTCTGGGCAAGATAGTCTCTGTGGTGTCGTCGTGTCCTGTGATAGCAGGGTGGTGTCGGTCCGGGGGTCCACCGTTGCAGTCAACTCTCCGTGTTTGGCCCTCAAGATCCAATGCCAGGTATCTGTCATTCCCAAGTCTTCCTCCCCGGGACAGTGACCCCAGTTGTTGTTCTCCTGGGGTGTGAAGGTAAATTGCGAAAAATCTCTCACACACTGTAGCTTTCTCCTTTACGTCCCTCCTTGTGCACAGCCCACGGTGACCCTCCCCGTAGTTGAGGATTCCCCCTTTTGTCTTTCAGATGGCCAGTCCTCCAGATCGGGAATGAATCCTAAACCACTTGGCCTACACAGTACGGACTGCTCGTTGCCCGTTTTCCCCCCGCTGCCTGGTAATTTAGTCTTTCTTACTTACATCATACCTTTTCAGTTGCGACCAGTGTTTCCACCTAGCTTTTCCCTTCATATCGGCGCAGGCACGTGAATAATTCCGTACGGTCCAGTCCATTTTGGGGCAAAACCTGGTTGGCTAGGGGTGATTTGAACAAACACCATGTCTCCGACCTCAGCCGGTGGTGACGGGGGTCCCCCTTTTGTCCTCTCTTCTAAATCCCTGATAGCCTGTTGGTCCTTCACTTCCTGTTGTAATTCCTTTAGCTGTCCATCCAATTGCTTAATATCGTTTTTAATTTTATCTCTGATGGGTCCCATATCCTCACTTCCGGTGGCTCTGCCCTCTGGCAAGCGCATCGCCCTCCCGGTCAGCAACTCATAAAGGGGTTTATCTTAAATCCAGCATTTTTCAGTGTCCTTATGACTATCAGAGGAGAGCTCCGATGTGGCCCCTTTCCGATTCTGACGCTATTTGGATATCATCTGCATATTATAAGATTGTACTGTTGTTAGACTCTACGTCGCACGGACTCAGCTTCTCACTCGTGACCCGATGGAAGATGTTGGGGCTGTTGTGGAATCCCTGTGGGAGCCTCGCCCATGTTCACCGTCTACCTCCCACTGTGAAAGCGAATTGATCTTGGGATTCCTGGTCCAGTGGTATCGACCAAAATCCATTGGCTACATCTAACACTGTAAATATCTTATGTTCGGGTTTTTACAATTAAAGCACACCTCGGGTTTAGGAACGGCTGCTGCAGTGGCCACCATTTCAGTGGGGTCTGTAACCTCACTGCCGACACCTTTATCTTAGTTTTCCCTATGTGGTTATCTACCCCGGTGGCCCATCTTCCTCGATCATATGTGTTCTTGTCTACTAGCCCGGGCCCGGTGTCTAGGATCGCCTGGTGGGCCCGGTGTCTAGGATCGCCTGGTGGGCCCGGTGTTTAGGATCGCCTGGTGGGCCCAGGCCTGGTGTTTAGGATTGCCTGGTGGGCCAGGCTAAGGCCATCCTTGTACAATTGCATAATCTGTACATCGTCTCGGTTCAGCGCAGCACCTACAACCCTGTAGTTACAATATGCCTCAAACCTCCGATTGCCATATTCATGGGCACTCTCGCCCTTTTCTTGTTTTACTCCAGTCACTGTATTCCAATTACCTGGGGCTTGCCCTAAGTCTTGTGCCATTTCTGCTCTAAAGGCTCGGAAATCAGCTTGCTGCTGTGCCTGGTCTGCCTGGTTGTCCGGGCACCAGGGGCACATGCTCTATCTTAATTGGGGCCACGGGTTACGGGGGTGGTGATTCCCAACCCGCTTCCCGTTGTTCCTCATATCCTGCTGCTTGTTCCACCAGCCCGTTCCAATCTACATTATCTGCGTATTGTGCAGCTACTGGTGGCTGTGGTAAAGCTGCCGAAACTGACATGAGATTTTTTGCCTGGACCAGCTCTTCATTTTGGGATTTGTTGGCCAACATTCGATTTACTTTCTTACTTAACTCTACGTGTTGTCTTAACATTAGGATCCAGGCTTCATCATCTTTGTCTTTTTTCTGATTATCCCACCATTTTCTCTGATCAGCGGGTGAGTCAAATGGGTTCCAATTGTTCTTTATCATTTTGCCTATCGATTTCTTATTTTTGTCAGCTCAATGCTGTGTCAAGGATCCCTCTGGTCCCCACTCGAGTTTGTCACCACTGGCCATCTCTGGGTAAGACGGTCGGGGTATAGTTGTTGTCAGCGGTATGGTTCTTACCCTGGGTCCTTTCTGACCGAACTCGTTACTTGCGGCTAATACCGGATGTAATTATAACAATCTATAAGACAAGCGAACTACCCCACCCTTACCACCCCTTGAACTATTGCCTGGAGCCCAGGTTTCTGATACGTGGGGCGCCTGACAGTTCCTGGATTGGGACGGAGTCGGATTTAGTATGAATAAAAATGAATTCACACTGACTCATCCCATTTCCCCGTCGGTGTCCTGCATCCTTCGGGCCCTGCTCGCAGCACCAATTGAAAGGTCCGAGGAATACTCTGGGACAAAATTTCAACACTCGGAGTCCAGATGCAATATTCAAGTGGTTCCTTTATTACACATGCAGGGAGAAAATGCTGGGAAATTCGGGCGCTTCTCCACCGAGGTTGAAATGAGCACAGTTTATATATCTTTTACTATCAATTACAACTTAATGGTATTCGTTAGACAAAGGCCACAGCACAATGACCCCCCCGGTGGGCTGATAATTGTGTTCTTGTACAGTAATTGCAGTGCAGGGACTGGGCATTGTCCTTTTGAAGATTGCTATCAGACGGTGCGAAATGGGCTTCCCCATCTCTTGATTGAGTTATCCCGTGTCCCCGCCCGTGTGTCTCCCATTTCCTAACTGCAAATTTACAGCTGAGCCCTTTGTACAAGTTTATAGCTTTCATGTAAGGCTGCGACTGTTTGTGTATGCTTTGGTGCCTTAGCTGCTGGTCCTGGCTAGTACTTTAAAATAAATCCAAATTTTCTGCATCTTCAACGTCGATGTCCTTTTGAAGTTCAAGACTATGCTCATCACAGTTGACAACATTTTGAATCTTTGTATCAACTGCAAATGTTGAAGTCGTGCCCTGCAAACCACAGTCTAGAGCATTAATATATATCAGAAAGAGCAAGGGCCCCACAACTGACCCCTGAGGAACCCCACTACAAACCTTCCTCCAATCTGGAAAACAACCATTTATCACTACTGTTTCCTGTCACTCAACCAATTTCTTATCCAAGTGCCTACTTTCCCTTTTATTCCAGGAGCTAGAATTTTGCTCACAAGTCTGTTGTGTGGCACTGTCTCAAATGCCTTTTGAAAATCCATATACACCACATCAACAGCATTTCCTTCATCAGCCTTCTCTGTTACCTCCGCAAAACTCCAAGTTAGTTCAACATGATTTTCCCTTGATGAAGCCATGCTGACTTTCCTTAATTATCCTGCACTTGTCTAGGTGATTATTGATTTTATCCGGTACTATAGTTTCCAGAAGTTTCCCTACCACTGAGGTCAAACTGACTGGTCTGTAGTTGCCAGCTTTATCCTTGCAACCCTTTTTGAACAAGGGTGTAACATTCACAATTCTCCAGTCCTCTGGCACCTCGCCGGTGTCTAAGGAAGACTGGAAGACTCGGATGCATCTCATCCGGTCCTGGTACCTTATCTGTTTTAAGTAAAGATAGCCTTTCCAACACCACCTTCCTATCAATTGTAAATTCTTCTACTGTACCAGTTACCTCCTCTCTCACCTCGGCCTGGGTAGCATCGTCTTCCTTTGTAAAGACAGACGTTACTTGTTCAATACCTCCACTATTTCTCCAGCCTCCACGTGCAAGTCCCGTTTGTTGTCCCTAATCCGCCCTACCCTTTCTTTTACCAACCTTTCTTTTTATATACATGTTGATAGAAGACCTTGAAATTCCCTTTTATGTTCGCTGGAAGCTTCTTTTCAGGCTCTCTCCTTGCTTTTCTTATTAGTTTCTTCACTTCCCTTTTGGTCTTTCTATATTTAGCCTGATTGTCGATTGTAGTTTCCACCTGACATATGTGCACTCCTTCCATTTCAACCTCACCTCCATCTCTCATCATCCAGGGGCGTTCTGGATTTATTTGTCCGACCTTTCCCTGCAAGGGAATATACCTTGACATTGTCTACAATACTTTCTCTCTGAACATGGTCCATTGTTCAGCCACTGTCTTTTCCGCCAACATTCGATTCCAACTCACTTGACTCAGGTGCATTGTCATCTCATCGAAGTTGTCTTTCCCCCAATTAATTATCCCTGCTCTGGATTGTTCTCTGTCCTTTTCCATGGGCAATCTAAACCTTATGATACAATGATCACCGTCCCCTCGAGGCTCTCCCAGTGATATTTGACCACTTGGGCCAACTCATTGCCCAGAAGCAGGTCCAGCAGTGCCTGCCCTCTGGTTGGATTGGAAAGATGCTGCCGCCGAAAATGATCTTAAGCACATTCCAGGAACTCTGGCCCCTCTTGTCCCTTTGCACTATTCCTATCCCAGTGTGAATTTGAATAGTTGAAGTCCCCCATTACGATTACTCTATAATTCTTGCACCTCTATGAAATTACTTTGCAAATTTATCTCTCCACATCCCTTCCACTAGTTGGCGATCTATATACTACACTGATCAATGTCATTGCAACTTTTTCATTCCTTAGCTCTAGCCAGAGAGATCCTGTCCTTGACCCCTCTGGGACATCCTCTCTTTCCAGTACTGTAAAGCCACCTTTAACCAATATCGCCGCTCCCATCCACCCCCGGCCGTTTCCCCCCTTTCCTGTCTCTCCCAAACACCGAGAATATTTAATGCCCAGTCCTGCCCTTCTTTGAGCCAAACCTGTCGCATCGTGGCCCTGCCTGCTGTTTTGGGAACTCTGGCCATCATGTCAGGGTTAGGTTCCCCTCTGGAACTGGTGCTTTCCCCTCTGGATAGCTAGCTGTGTGCCTGCCGTCAGCATTGCTGACCTGGGCTTGTGGATTACTGGATGTCAGCTTTGCCTCAGCTCCTACATCTGGTTCATCTGCTGCTTATGCCTTTGTCACCAGAATCCTTTTCGACACATGGAGAATTTGTGCCACACAGTACTGCTTCTGGCAGCTGGAGATTCGCACGGTTTCCCTTCTCGGCAATGACAGTGTACAGCTTGGGGTAAAATGGTGTATCCGTTCTCCCTCAGATTCTTTTGTCTCAGCAGTATTTGATCAGACTGTCTCGTGCCCCCCCACCGCCCGCCTTCAGTGGTCTCCATAAAGCT
Source organism: Cetorhinus maximus (assembly GCF_964194155.1). NCBI lineage: Eukaryota > Metazoa > Chordata > Chondrichthyes > Lamniformes > Cetorhinidae > Cetorhinus > Cetorhinus maximus. The sequence goes on from NW_027596574.1 coordinate 64,903, forward strand.
TTGCAGCAGCCTCTGCATTTTTTCAGCATCATGATCTCAGACCTCCTGATCTACACTGATCTCCCTCAGCTCTGGCATCTTGCTGTTGCTTTGTATCCAAGTAGCAGCTCAGCTGGTCTCTTCCTGTTGTGTGTGTCTGTGTGGAGTTGTTCAGTACATGGCCACTAAGTTTTTTCAGGGTTTTAACCTCCAAATCCACTCACCCAATATTGGTTTGTTCTTTTGAGACTTTAACCATTCAGGCAACAGAACACAATCTAGTAATGTAACTCAGGAACGTTTATTAAGCACCAAAAATAAGAATTAACCAATTAGGCAGTGAATTTACTGACTTAATACAGTTTTTACTTCTCCATTCAAGCTAGGCTCACTTGCTCTCTCTCTCTCCCGTCTCTCTCCCCCTCCCCCCACTCTTTCTCCTCTCTCTCTCCCCCTCCCCCCTCTCACTCCCCCTCCTTCCCCCTCTCCCTCTTTCTCCCTCTCTCTCCCCCTCCCCCTCTCCCCCTCCTTCCCCCTCTCCCTCTCTCTCCCCCTCCCCCCTCTCTCTCTCTCTCCCCCTCCACCCCTCTCTCTCACTCCCCCTCCCCCCCTCTCTCTCTCTCTCCCCCTCCCCCCACCTTTTCTCTATCAGTTCTGTGGTCTTCTGCTCCCAGTTCAATCTTCAAATTCATAGTGCCTGACAGCTTAAAGCTGGTGCTTTTAACTCTTTCCAAAGTACAACCCATGTGCACGATGAGTTCTATTTTTGGATTATGTTAGGAGAGTGTGGTGCCCAACACTACTGATTAACATTTAGACTCATTCACCTAAATGTTACAAATTAATTTTTAAAATAGTGAAAGTGCAAATTGGTACATAGCGTCATAGAAATTACAAAGTTACAGAAAGTACAAACAGTCTACACAAATGCATATATCAGTGCATAGAGATTACTGCTGTATTAAACTTAAGGTAACAAGGTTACCTTGAGATCACCCCACCAGCCTCTGCATTCAAAGGATCATCCTGCGCCATTTCCGCCAACTCCAGCATGATGCCACCACCAAACACATCTTCCCTTCACCCCCCTGGTGGCATTCCGCAGGGATCGTTCCCTCCGAGACACCCTGATCCACTCCTCCATCAGCCCCAACACCTCAACCCCCTCCCACAGCACCTTCCCATGCATCCGCAGAAGGTGCAACACCTGTCCCTTTACTTCCCCTCTCCTCACCGTCCAAGGGCCCATACACTCCTTTCAAGTGAAGCAGCATTTCACTTGCACTTCCCTCAATTTAGTCTACTGCATTCACTTCTCCCAATGGGAGAGACCAAACGCAGACTGGGTGACAGCTTGGAGGAACACCTCCGGTCTGTCTGCAAGTATGACCCAGACCTCCCTGTCGCTTGCCATTTCAACACTCCACCCTGCTCTCATGCCCGTCCTTGGCTTGCTGCATTGTTCCAGTGAAGCTCAACGCAAACTGGAGGAACAGCACCTCATCTTCCGACCAGGTACTTTACAGCCTTCCGGACTGAATATTGAGTTCAACAACTTTAGATCATGAACTGTCTCTTCCCCTTTTTCCAGTAATTTATATGTATTTTTCTTTTCCCACCTATTTCTATTATTTTTCAATGTATTTCCATCCATTGTTTTATCTCTACCTTTTAGCCTATTTCGATCCCTTCCCCCCACCCCACCCCCACTAGGGCTATCTGTACCTTGCTCGTCCTGCTTTCTACCCTTAATGTCACCATTAGCACATTTCTTAGCTAATATCACCACCGTGAACACCTCTTTGGCCTTTTGTCTATGACATCTTTTGGCAATCTCCACCTATCACTGGTCCTTTATCCAGCTCTACCTGTCCCACCTCCCCTTAAACCAGCTTATATTTCACTTCTTTTCTATTTTTTCTTAGTTCTGGTGAAGAGTCATACAGACTTGAAACGTTAACTGTGCTCCTCTCCGCAGATGCTGTCAGACCTGCTGAGTTCCTCCAGGTATTTTTGTTTTTGTTTTGGATTTCCAGCATCTGCAATTTTTTGCTTTTATCTTAAGGTAACAAGGTACAGGTACAAGATATAGACTAATATATCACAGGTTCATAAAGAATAAAAGTCACAGGAACTACACAGCTACAAAAACCGATTACAGAACTTCACTAAATTTACAGAGACGAGGATGGTTATATATTTACAACACTCCCAGTTTAAAAAGACTAAGCTGGTTCTGATTAATTGTTTAGAACCTTGCAGTTGTTTTACTTCACACAATAAACCTTTTAAATTTCTTCATTTAAATTTTGAAATGCAATCTGAATTTCAATTGCTAGGAAGCACAATGACGCTACATTCTAATCGAATCAACATTGACTGACTTCAGAGCACTGGCTTGGGGCCGTGTGGTGTGTCCACTCGATCAAGTGTGGATCTGACTTTTAACAAGGGCCTAGTCATGTGATGCACTAATGTCCTGTATTGACTACAATTCAGCAAAGTCATGTTGGGTTAATTGATGAACATACTTCGATTGGTTGATCACTAAACATGACTGAACTACAAGCTAATTATTAAAGCTAAACTTTCTACAAATCCCCACCCTGAGGATAAAAGGCTTCAGCATTTGATGGCTCACATAACAATTCTGTCCCTGCTTTTTGGAGCAGCCCAGCTCAAATCAGTTGTGCCTCTCTGAAGTCTCCGGGTGAGGTGTTTGTTTTTTTGATTGATGGGATGTGGGTGTCGCTGGCTCGGCCAACATTTATTGCCCATCCCTAATCGCGTTTAGCTGGACTTTTCACAAACCTTCACTCCCTCCACCACCGATGCACAGTAGCAGCAGTGTGTACCATCCCCAAGATGCACTGCAAAAATTCACCAAGGCTCCTTGTACTGCACCTTCCAAACCCACCACCGCTACCACCTAGAAGGAGAAGGGTAGCAGACACATGGAATCACCACCACCTGGAAGCTCCCATTCAAGCCCCTCACCATCCTGACTGGGAAATATATCACCTTTCCTTCACTGTCACTGGGTCAAAACCCTGGAACTCCCTCCCTAACAGTGCTATGGATGCACCTACACCACATAGACTGAAGCAGTTCAAGAAGGCAGCTCACCATCACCTTCTCAAGGGTAACTAGGGATGGGCAATAGATGCTGGTCTAGGCAGTGATGTCCACACCCACGAATAAGTCTTCACCCCTTTGTAGTGCCAGGTTAGGCCGCATTCACTGAGCTACGATGATCTGTGAGACCCTCTGGGGATTGGACTGGAGCGTTCTGCCAGATCTGTCGAGGCTTCAGAATCGCATCTTCAAGATGCCAATATTCTCCTCTACCAACGTGCAGGTAGCGGTATGAGGCTCACTAACTTATCTGTTTAATTGATGTCTAGATGTCTTCTAGAATTCTTATCTGCCTGTGCTTGGTACAAGTTAATTTTAAAAAATGGTGAAAGTACAGAGTGACACGTTGCCTTACAGAAATTACAAAGTTACAGAAGGTACATACAGTCTACAGAAATACATATAGGCCAGACTTTTCACCTGGGCGGGCGTGCGCCCGACTTGAACAAGTGTAAAATGACGGGCGATGGCGGCGGGCGAGTGTCCTGGTGTCATCGCGCACTCGTGCGATATTTCGCTCGGCGGACCCACGCAGAAGTCGGAGCCGCGCCTGCCATTGATAAAGAGGCCAGTTAAGGCCCTTAGCAACTCAGCTGATGCTGATTGAATGTTCCCCGTGCGACTTGTCAGTCCTTGCACAGGCAGGTGGGCAGCCCACAATTCGCTAAACCTCATCCACGTGCGGCGTAAGAAGGGTCAGCAGCATTGTCGATGTGAGTAGTGAGGAGTTTTGGAGATAACTTGCTGCTGGTGGCTTATTGGTACTTGTCAGCTGAATCTCTGATCGGGGCTTCATTCAGAGCATTTCCACACGTCATCCCAGGACTCGTTGGTGTCTTCCAGGCCCCCTGAGGATTCGGATCGTGTGGACCCTTCCAGGTATCAGACAGCCTTGTGGTCTCTGCTGGAGGCACCTCCTCTGAGGAGGGAGGGGCAGAAGGGGGAGGAGGCCAAGTGTCCCAATGCAGGTCCAGGGGAGTGACCTGCGGGAGGAGAGTTGCAGGCACAAGGGGCGCAGGGCCAGCAGGTAGTCCAAGGCACAAGGGGCCGCAGAAGATGCCACTATCCTGCTGCCAGGGTTTACAGGCAGTGATGTAGCTACTTCAATATGTCTGAGGTGCAATGCTGAAGGTGGCTCCATCGTTCCAGCGAGACTGTGACCTCCATTTGTCAGATGATCGGGCCTGAGATGACCTCCGACTGCGTGGATGGACACTTCATGCCAGTGGCTCTGAAGGTCACTGTGGCCTTCAATGTCTATGCCTCTGGCTCTTTCCAGGGCTCAGTGGAGCATCTGTGTGGAGCCTCCCAATCAGCTGTCCACAGTTGTGTCAAGCTGGTGACAGAAGCTCTGTTCAGGCGGGTATTGACTTCACTCATTTCCGTAAGACGAGGCCAGCCAGGCTGAGCGAGCCAGAGGCTTTGCAGCGATTACTGGGATGCCCTCCCATCCTGGGTGCAAGTGGGTAAGCCGGATGCCTTCGTCAACAGGAAGGGATTCCCCTCCATGAACGTGCAGATAGTGTGTGACCATAGGATGCAGATTCTGCAAGTCTATGCAAGGTACCCAGGCAGACCCCATGTCACTTACATCCTGAGACACTCCCAGGCGTCAAGGCTATTCAGTGCTACAGCCCATCTGGATTGATGGCTCCTGGGAGACTAGTGCTATCCCCTGAAAAGGTGGCTCATGATGCCTCTCCGTCATCCAAGAGCAGCAATACAACAGGAGCCAAGCCTCCAAAGGGGGGTGGTAAGAGAGGACCAAAAGACTTCAGAAGATGCGCTTCCGATGCCTGGACCGTTCGGGGGAGCACTACAATAACCCCCCAGAGCGGGTGTCACTGATAGTGCTTGCATGCTACGCTCTCCACAATCTGGCAATGGCAAAGGGGGACCCACTGGAGGAAGAGGATCTTGACACAGCTCCATAGGCCACAGATGATGAATCCCGGAGTGAGTCCGAAGAGGAGCACAGTGAGGAAAACGCTGAGGGTGTGGAGGGAGACTCAGTAACGTCTATGGAGGCAGGGATGCCTTGATCCAACGCTCCTTCAGCTAGGCTGCCAAATAAGAACTACCACCTCATGCCAGGGCTGCCACCTCCATCCTGGATCACAGAAATCACCCTTTCCTTGGGCCCCAAGATACACTCAGTGCCTGTGCAATAAAGTTTTGAGCCACCCACATCCAGCATTACATACCGGCGTACCCTGCACCTACAAAATAAATGAAACAGACACACGCCAATAACACAAAAGCAAATATAATTTAATGTTGGAAGTCACATAGTATTGAAGGGAACAATATCCGGTGTTGGTGGTCACACCATTAAAACAAGATAAACAAAACAGGGAACAATAGATGACCGGTGACCAGTCCCTCTTGTTCTTAAGGTGCTTTAAACTTGCGTTTACGGGTGCTCTCCCCTCACTGGCACCGACATTGGAGACAGCCTGCTGACTCTGCTGTCCTGTTGGCCTTGATGATCTTGGTGTCATCCTCTGGCCAGTGGAGCCTGTGCTGGCCCCGCCTGGGAGGGAGCGGCCAGTGCCACGGCTGGCATCGTCCCAGTCATCGCAGCCTCATCAAATGTGACAGTCACTGGCAGAGGGAAGGAGGAGCTGCTGCCATCATCCAGAGCGCCCTGAGAGGAGCCCGCAGAGTTGGTCGTGATCCAACGTGAGGTCGCTGTGCACCTCCCTGCTTGCTGCTGATGGATGGGCAGCTAGCTGGGATACTGGGTGCCTCATCCACTTCCCACACTGACACTGACCATTTGAGGTTAGCGTCTGTGTGAGGGCTTGCAGGCCTGAGCGCAACCCCAGGAACCCCTGATTCTGTCCCTGGAGCAGCCTCTCCATGAGAGTCGCCACTCTCTCAATGGAGGAGGAAGTGCGTTCGGCCATGAGGGTCAACACAGTGCTGATGCTCCACAGGGACTCCTCCATACTGGAGACCATGGCACGAATACCCTCGTGTATCTCCGCCAGATCCTCCCGCACATCCCGTTGGACATCCAGCATCTGTCGCCTAATGGACAACTCCAGAGACTCATCATCAGCCCTGAGCACTCTCTGCCTCTGCCTACACCTCAAGCGAGTGTGAAGTGCCTTCACCAATGTGCACTGAGATACTATCTGCCGAACTGATGCCCACCGAGGTGCTGGTATCTGCGCTGGTGTCTGGTTCAGAGAGTGGGTGTGGCGGATGTGCTTGGGGAGCATGGTGGTCCTCTGGGGTCAGGTATAGCTCCTGGGGGTTGTGTGCTTCGCTGCTTGGTGGCAGACCTAGGGGAGAATGAGGACAAGTCATTAGTTTAATGCATGCCAGGCACCCTGGTGAGACAATGGCGATGTGCATCATGGTGCCATCATCATTCAGTGGCCTATGGAGACTCCAGTCTGGAGGCTACCATGAATAATGAGACTACATGTTTGCACCATCCGACACTCTCACCTCAGTGCACTGCACTCTTACCTTCACCTGGCACTCCCAGCCTCTCCATGGCTGGTTAATTGAGATGCGTGGCACCTCTCAAGCTCCAAGTCCTCCTGCTCATTGTGGGAGAGGCTGAGAAGGTGTGGGGGTCCTCCGCCTGTCCGTGACCTCTCAATATTGTTATAGGATATCTTTTCCTGAAAGGACAGAGGAGCATTGATTGGTCCACTCTCTCCCTGCAGCACCATTGCAGCCTGGCCAACCCCACCTGAGGAGCACCTCACAGGGCTCATCCGAGTTGGGGGCCTCATGCCGCAAGGCACTCAGTCCAAGCAGCCAGGACTCAGCCCCTGGGACAGCTCCGGTGTCGTAGACAGTTGGCAGTCACACTGTAAAACCCCTGAGCTCCACGAGGAGACGGCCAGCCCTTAACATTTCACCACACTGACCCATGCCAACATGGTACTCGCCCTTCCTGAGCGCAGCAGGTCATTAAACCACATCGTGGCTGCTCACCCGGGCTGCCACCTCCTCCCATGCCCTCTTGCTGAGGTGCAGTGGCCTCCTCCTCCTATCTCTGGGGATAAGGGTGTCCCTCCTGGCAGCCACCCCCTCCAGGAGGACGACGAGGCACTCGTCCGAAAAACAGGGTACCGAGTGACCAGCCGACCTCCTCTCCCGCCTGGTCTCTGCATCCTCGTTTGCAGCCATGTCCTTGCAGCAACTCTGACCCGGGCAGCCTCCCTGGCGCTGCCTGCGTCGTTCTTGAACTGGCTGCCGGGTCGCCATTGGACCCAGCGGCCAACAGGCCCCCGCCTGCCCCTTCTCAAACATTTCTGCAGCTGGTGTTCACGCTGGGGGGACAGTTAAGGCCTTAATTGGTCCGCACGGTGTGAAATCGTGGTCACAGCCCACTCGTGGGCAGTGGTCCATTTCCCAGCCGCTCCCGCTCACCCTGCAAATCCTGCCCAACGTGGGCAAAATTCTGCCCTTAAGGTTCATCCAGTTCACCACCTGTGGTAGTTGCATGATAGGATGTTGATGGAGTTGTTCACTAATCACAGCGATCAAACTCTTATCAATTTGTCTCCAACAGGCCCAGGTATAAGGTGAGCAAAACTCCCAGGCCAGAATTTTGAGCTCGGTGTGCAGGCGCCCGCCCGACATGCCCGACTGTGATATAAAGCGAGTTGACCTCAGCCGAGCGCACTCTCAGCATATTTCGCTAGGTGGGTGCACGATGGGGTTGGAGGCGCACCGTCCATTAATTAACTGGCCATGTAAGGCCCTTGAGACACTAAGTGTCCCGGACTTTACGTAGCCCGTGCGATTTTCAGGCTACCGCATGGGCTAAATATGCTGGCATGCAGGCCACATTGACAAAAACCTCATCCACGAGTGGGATAAGAGGGGTCAGAGAGCTTGTAAATGTGAGTAGTTTGTAGTTTAGGATATAACTTGCTGCTGGTTGCTTGTGTGAATAAGGCATCTTCATTTCGCTTCAGAACTGCTTTGACAGAAATAAGAGGCTTCAGTTCAGGACTCAGTTTTGTTTTCCAGGTCCCCGGAGGATTCATAACATTTGAGGCCTTCCAGGTATCAGACAGCCTTGGCTTACCCTGCGAAAAGGGATTGTGATCTCCGCTGGAGGCCCCTATTCTGAAGAGGAAGAGAGGGGTAGAAGAGGGAGGAGACCAAGTGTCCCTATTCAGCCTCCAGGCTGACCTGTGGGAGGAGAGGCACAGGCACAAGGGTGCGGGGCCAACAGGACGTCCGAGGCAGAAGGGACCGCAGAAGATGCCACTAACCTGCTGCCAGGGTTTAAAGACGGCGATGCAGCTACTCAATATGCCTGAGGTGCAATGCCAAAGGAGGCTCCGTGTCTCAAGGGAGACAGTGACCTCCACCTGTCAGATGATCGGCCCTGAGATCCGTTCCAACTGTGTGGGTGGACACCCCATGCCAGTGGCACTGAAGGTCACTGTGGCCCTCAACTTCTATGCCCTCCGGTATAGAAGGGGTCAGTGGGTGATCTATGTGGAGTCCCCCAGTCAGCTGTCCACAGTTGTGTCAAGCTGGTGGATGCTCTGTTCAGGCGGGTACTGAACTTTATTCACTACCGTACGGACGAGGCCAGTCAGGCAGAGCGAGCCAGAGGCTTTGCAGTGATTGTTGAGTTCCCCCACGTCCAGGGTGCAATCGACTGCACACAAGTGGCCATCAAGGCACCAGCGGGTGAGCCGGGAGCCTTCGTCAACAGGAAGGGATTCCACTCCATGAACGTGCAGATAGTGTGTGACCATAGGATGCAGATTCTGCAAGTCTGTGCAAGGTACCCAGGAGGCTCCCATGACCCGTACACCCTGAGACTCTCCCAGGCGCCGCGGCTCTTCAGTGCTCCAGCCCGGCTGGATGGATGGCTGCTGGGTGACAAGGGCTATCCCCTCAGAAGGTGGCTCATGACGCCTCTCCGCCATCCAGGAAGAGAGGCTGAGCAGCAGTACAATAGGAGTCATGGCACCACAAGGGCGGTGATAGAGACAACCATCGGTCTTCTCAAGATGCACTTCCGATGCCTGGACCGTCCAGGGGGCACACTCCAGTACCCCCCAGATCGTGTGTCACTGATAGTGGTTGCATGCTGGACTCTCCACAACCTGGCATCGGAAAGGGGGGAATCAGTGGAGGATGATGTTGCCACAGCTGCTCTGGCGGCAGACAATGAGTCCAGTCGTGAGTCCGAGGACGAACACGGTCAGGAGAACGCTGAAGAGATAGATGCCGACCTGGGCAACCTCCAGGGAAGCAGGGACACTCGGGAGGCTTTGATCTACTGTTCCTTCAGCTCGCCTACCACACATGAACCACCACCACATGGCAGGGCTGGAGGCTCCATACTCAATACCTGAGAGCAACAGTTGCTTGGTCAGCAACATGCACTATGTGCCATTTCAATAAAGCTCAGTGACAAACAGTCACTCATAACATCATGGATTCCCCTTCACCTGCAGAACTAATGAAGCACCCAGAGGCTTGTTGAGAACCAACCCATTTAATGCTTTACAGCTTGGCATACAGAAATTAAACTAAATGAAAATGTGTTCAACACCAGCACCAACTTAACAGGAACTTAAAAGCGGGACAAAAGAAAACGACTAGTGTTAAGCCCGTGTTGTGCATAAAGTGCTTTACATTTACACTGGCGGGTGCTACGTCTTGGTGCTCCCCCCTCGTTGACACTGGCATTGCAGACAGCCTGCTCACTCTGCTGTCCTGTTGGCCTTGATGACCTTGGTGGGCATCCTCTGGCCATGGAGCCTATGCTGTCCCTGCCTGGGAGGGAGTGGCCAGTGCCATGGCTGGCATCTCCCCAGTTGCCGTAGCCTCACCAGACGCCACGGTCACTGGCAGAGGGGTAGAGGAGCTGCTGCTCACGGAGCCTCCCAGAGCGGCCTGAGAGGAGCTCGCAGAGACGACAGGCAGTTGGTGCGCCACCGTCAGGTCACTTTGGACCTCCCTGCTCACCACTGATGGATAGTCGCCTAGCTGGGATACTGGGTACCAATCCATCTCCCACACTGACGGTGACCACCTGAGGTCATTGCCGGTCATTGAGGGCTTGCAGGTCTGAGCGCATCCCCAGGAAGCCCTGGTTGTTCTCCTGGAGGAGCCTCTCCATGAGAGTTGCCACTCTCTCTATGGAGGAGGCAGCGCACTCGGCCATGAGGGTCGTTGCATTGCTCATGCTCCGTATGGACTCCTCCACAACGTAGACCATGGCACGCATTCCCTCATGTATCTCCGTCAGATCCTCCCACACAACCTGCTGGACTTCCAGCATCTGCTGTCTCAGGGACGACACCAGAGGCTCATCAGCAGCCACTGACTGAGCATGTTTCTGGTCCCCAGCCGTCCTCCAACTGCCAGCGCCCTGGACGTGCTCTGCCTCCGCCTACACCTCAAGCAAGTATGAAGTGCCCTCACCGCTGTGCACCGAGTTTCTAGCTGACAATCTTATTCTCACTGAGGTGCTGGTATCTGCGCTGGTGCCTGCCTGGCTGAGAGGGTGTGGCGCTGGTGCCTGCCTGGCTGAGAGGGTGTGGCGCTGGTGCCTGCCTGGCTGAGAGGGTGTGGCGCTGGTGCCTGCCTGGCTGAGAGGGTGTGGCGCTGGTGCCTGCCTGGCTGAGAGGGTGTGGCGCTGGTACGTTCATATCATCTGTGTCTCAGGGGTCAGCGGCGGTCCCTCAGGCTCCTGAGACCGGGCGTGCTCTGGTGAGGCTGAAAGGGAGAACCAGGACATTTGATTAGTTGAAGTAGTTACACTGTTAATGTGCATGCCTGGCACCCGGATCAGGGTGCGCTCGTCTTTCCATTATCAATGGGAATCCCATGTTGGAGGCTGAAATCAATACATAGCAGATGACCGAACTCAGTGGCTGCCTGCACCGTTTTTGAATAGGCCGCCGGGTCGCCATTGGACCCGGCAGTCATTGGCCTCCTGCCGCTGCCCGCCCCTTGCTGCAGATATCAGGAGGCACGAATTACGCTGGGCGGGCTGTAATTGGCCCGCCCACGTAAAATCGCGGTGTGCAACCGATGGTTTTAGGGTTCCTGCTTCGATACCAATCTGGGCTACAAATTCCAAATGCCCACCACCCTCTGGGTGATACAGTTATTCCTAATATCCCTTCGAACCCTTCTTCCAAGCATGTTAAATCTGTGCCTCCTGCTAATTGACCTCTCCACTGGGGTAAACAGGGCATCTTGTCCTCTCTATCTCGGCCCCTCATAATTTTGTACACCTCAATTAGGTCACCCCTTAGCCTCCTCTGTTCTAAGGAAAACAACCCCAGCCTACCCGGTCTCTCCTCATAGCTGCAATTTTCAAGCCCGGGCAGCATTCTTGTAAATCACCTCTGCACTTTCTCCAGAGCAATTATGTCCTTCCTGTAATCTGGTGACCAGAACTGTGCACAAAATTCCAGCTGTGGCCTAACCAGCGCTATATACAGTTCCCTCATTACATCCCTGCTTTTATATTCAATACCTTGTCAAATAAAAGACAGCATTCCATATGCTTTCTTGAGCACCTTATCCACCTGTCCTGCCACCTTCAGGGACCTCTGGACATGCATTCCAAGGACTCTCAATTCCTCAACCCCTCTCAATATCCTCCCATTTATTGAGTATTCCCTTGCTTTGTTTGCCCTCCCCAAATGCATTACCTCAGACATTTCCGATCGAACCCCATTTGCTACTTTTCTGCGCACTCGGCCAAACCATTGATATCTTCACAATTCAAGACATGGACAATTTTTGTGACATGGGCAAATTTCCCAACTATGCCTCCCACATTTAAGTCCAAATCATTAATACACACCACAAACAGCAAGGGGCCCAATACTGAGCCCTGTGGAACACCGCTGGAAAGAGCTTTCCTTTCGCTAAAACATTTGTCGACCATTACCATTCGTTTCTTGTCATTGAGCCAATTTTGGATCCAACCCACCACATTCCCCTGTATCCCATGGGCTTTGACTTTTCTGACCAGTCTGCCATATGGAACTTTGTCAGATACCTTACTAAAATCCATGTAGACAACATTCACTGCACTACCCTCATCAATCCTCGTTATTTACTCAAAAAATTCAGTTAAGTTAATAAGGCACAGCTTTCCCTTAAGAAAACCATGCTGACTGTCCCCGATTAATCTGTGCCTTTCTAATTGACAGTTTTCCCTGTGTCTGAGAATTGATTCTAATAATCTGAATACTACCTAAGTAAGACTGACTGGTCTATAATTATTTGGCCTATCTGTACAATGGCACAACATTCACAGACCTCCAGTGCTCTGGTACCTCGCCTGTATCCAGTGAGGAGTGAAAAATGATTTTTTTGTGCAAAACTGTACTTTCAGATATTTTATGAACATAGAAGATGACAAGACATTTCAAAATGGCCTTCACAAAAAGGGTAATAATATTCAGCTTTTCCTTGCAGATCATGTTGCACTCTGAGGTCCTTCAGTACAATTGTGATACATGTAATATTCACTGCATACATTCAATGTGAGTCACACAGCCTGAAGGGTCAATACAATTCCCAGCACCTCGGTGCACTACGGCTGAAAGGTCTTAGACAGCGACCTTTCCCCTGTGCAGCGGCTGCCCCAAGCTTTAGTGCGTCCCTCAGCACATAGTCATGGGCCTTGGAATGTGCCAGTCTGCAACACTTAGTCAGGGACAACTCTTTGCGCTGGAAGACCAACACGTTTCGGGCGGACCAAAGAGCGTCTTTCACTGAGTAGATGATCCTCCAGCTGCAGTTGATGCTTGTCTCGACGTGCGTCCCTGTCCCTGGGATCAGCCCGTAGAGCACAGAGTCCCGTGTCACAGAACTGCTCGGGATGAACCACGGCAGAAACCACTGCAACTCTCTCCAGACCTTATTTGCAAAGGCACAATCTACAAGGAGGTGAACAACGGTCTCTTCCCCACCACAGCTACCTCGAGGGCAACGTGCAGAGAGGGTGAGACTCCTGGTGTGTAGGAAGGAACTGACGGGGAGGGCCTTTCTCACCACCCGTTAAGCTATGTCTTTGTGCTTGTTGGAAATTTCTGGTGATGAGGCATTCTGCCAAATGACTTTGACAGTCTACTCGGGGAACCATTCCACAGGATCCACCCTCTCCTTTTCCCTCAGGGCCTCTTGGACGTTACTGCCTGATGGACTTGTGGTCAAAGTTGTTTCTCTGCATAAATCTTTCCACGAGGGACAGGTGGTACGGCACAGTCCAACTACCTGGAACATTCTGCGGCAGCGTGGCCAGACCCATCCTTCGCAACACTGGGGACAGGTAGAACCTCAGCACGTAGTGACACTTGGTGTTTGCGTACCGAGGGTCTACAGACAGCTTGATGCAGCCACACACAAAGGTGGCCATCAGGATGAGGGTGATGTTAAGCACATTTCTTCTAGAGGCTTGTACATCGCATCCCTGCAGACACAATCCATTTTTGACCTCCAGATAAAGCGGAAGATGGCTCGATTGATCGCCACCACGCAGGAGTGAGGAATGGGCCAGACCTGCGCCACGTACAGCAACAGCGAGAGTGCCTCACACCTGATGACCAGGTTCTTACCCGCAATGGAGAGGGAGCGTCGCTCCCACATGCCCAGTTTTCTTTCCACCATAGTCACTCGCTCCTTCCAGTTTCTAACGCATGCCCTGGTCCCTCCGAACCATATCCCCAACACCTTCAGGCAGTCTCACCTGGCGACAAACGGGACAAAGGATCGGTCAGCCTAGTTCCCAAAGAACATGGCCTCGCACTTGTCATGATTTACCTTGGCTCCCGAGGCCAGTTTGAACTGATCGCAGATGCTGATTAGTCTGCGCACCGACAGCGGATCCGAGCAGAAGACGGCAACATCGTCCATGTACAGGGAGGCTTTGACCTGAGTGCCTCCACTGCCTGGGATCGTCACTCCTCTTATGCCCTAATTCTTCCTGATGGACTCAGCAAAGGGTTCAAGGTAACATCCGAATAGGACAGGGGAGAGAGAGCAGCCCTGCCTGACTCCAGATTTAATGGGAAAGCTATCTGATTCCCACCCATTGATTGAGACTGCGCTACTGATGTTAGTGTAGAGCAGTTGGATCCAATTGCGGATTCCCTCCCCAAACCCCATTTTGGAGATCACATCCACCATGTAGGTGTGCGATATTTGCGATATTCTGTCAAAGGCCTTCTCCTGATCCAGGCTGATGAGGCAGGTGTCCACACCCCTGTCCTGCACATAGGCAATCGTATCCCTGAGCAGCGCGAGGCTGTCAGAGATCTTCCTGCCCGGCACCGTGCAGGTCTGGATCACCAGCGCTAGAGCAGACTTCACCCAATTGTCAATGACCATGGACAGAATCTTATAATCCATATTCAACAGTGAGATGGGTCGCCAATTTCTAATTTCCTCCCCTTTCCACTTCCACTTGTAGATGAGGGTGTTGCCTTTCCTCATGGATTCTGACATACTACCAGCCAGGAGCATACTCTCGTACACTTCCAGCAGGTCTGGGCCCATCCAGTCCCACAGAGCCGAATACAACTCCAACGGCAAGGTGTCGCTTCCGGGAATTTTACTCTTCTCGAAGGACTCAAGGGCCTTAGTCAGTTCGTCATGAGTTAGTGGTTTGTCCAGGCTCTCCCGTGTACTGTCGTCTAAGACCTCCGTGATAGAGGACAGGAAGGACTGGGAGACCGTGCTGTCTGTGGGCTTCACCTCTTGGAGTTCCTTCTTGACATCAACCCCATCGACTGCAGCCGGAGCAGATTCTGCATGTTTCTCTGGACATCTCCCTCTGTTCCTTTCTCGCTTTCTGGATGAGTACCTTCTTGATATCCTCCTTGATCTCTTCCCACCAATGTGTCAGGGAATCAAAGAGTGTTTCACAGTTCCCCAGCCTTTGTAATCCTTCTTGCGTTCTCTGGGGTCAGCAGTTTCACGTTCAGCTTCCATGTCCCCCGGCCAAGCCTCTGGTCTTCCTGTAAGTGACAGTTGACCGGTAGGAGGCAGTGGTCAGAGAAGAACACTGGCTTGATGTCGGTGGACCTGACTGTTAACGCTCGGGACACAAACAGGAAGTCTATCCTTGAGTGGGTGGACCACTCTGGCCGCGACCAGGTGTATCTCTGCTGCGCTCCATCTGCAGGGTTGCTGAAGACGTCGTGCAGCTTGCCATCCTTTACTATTTCCATCAGGGGTCTGGACGTGGCGTCCAGTCTGCTGTCGGCCCTGCCGGATTGTCCAGCTCCATCGATGATGCGGCTGAAGTCACCACCCAGAATGACCAGCCTGGAAGTCGCCAGCAGCAGTGGGAGCTGCTGAAGGACAACCAGCCACTCGCTGTTTTGATCCGGGGCAAACATGTTAATAACTAGAGCGGCGCATTCTTGTACAATAACGTCCGCAACAAGGAGGCGCCCGCCCACCACCTCCTCAACCTCGGACATGGTGACATTGCCTCCCTGCAGCAGAATACCCAGGCCAGAGGAACATGAGTCATTTCCTCCCGACCAGAGTGATGCCCCTTGGGACCACCATCGTGACCATTGCCTGTAGGAGCTGAGGTGCGGTATCACACACTCCTGCAGAAACAACAGGTCAGCTTTGACCTTGGCAAAGTAGTCCAAGGTCGCCACACATCACATAGTAGATTTAACGCTACACACGTTGATGGACTCAATCTTGATCCCCATTTTAATGTATTTTGTCACTTACCAGTCCTGTTGTCTTTGTCAGTTCCAGTCCTTTGATCTGCTCCTACAAACCCATAGTGTTTTCAAATTGTCTCACTTTTGACGGGCTGAGGAAACAGCCCTGAACCGCCCCGTTGGAAATGTTCCGCTCAGGTGACAACGGGGGGTTCGTGCAAGGAGCGAGGTTTGGATTGTTCTCTGCTGGAGAAGTCTCTCTGATCCATTCCCCCTCAGGGGCGTTGCTGCTTCCCGGATATGGTATGCGCTGACAGAACACTGACATCGGGAACACGGTAAATGATTTGCTGCAGGACCGATTAGTTTGTGGAGTTCAAGACGATGCCACAGAGCACCTTTCACTCACCGAGGTAAACATCGTCTTTAAGCGTACCCAAGGAATCTCCCTCGCCATGGAAAGTGCAGCGAGAGACTGGCAGGCTTTGTACACATACAACATGGCGCTGTTCTTCATGTGGGGCAGGAACCTGCTGCTGAGTGTGGCGTGGAAACCAGACCCACAGCGTCGAGGGGAGATGCAATGTCTGCTGTTAAAACCATGAAAAGTCCTTCATCAAAAGAAAGAATTCATCAGCGGCTCCAAGATTAAGTTGTTATAGATGTGGAGGTGACCATGTGCCAGACAGCTGTAAATTCAAGGAGGCAGAATGTCATTATTGCCATAAGAAGGGTCAAAACAGCCCACAAAGCATCAAACCAAGAAGATTGAATTAAAGAATACAGCAGAACCTGAAGCTACCGACACCGACATCTATTCACTGTATAAAGTAACAGCTGTAAAAACCGAACCTGTATAATGTAACAGCTGTAAAAACCGAACCTGTGTAAAGTAACAGCTGTAAAAACCGAACCTGTATAATGTAACAGCTGTAAAAACCGAACCTGTGTAAAGTAACAGCTGTAAAAACCGAGCCTGTATAATGTAACAGCTGTAAAAACCGAACCTGTGTAAAGTAACAGCTGTAAAAACCGAGCCTGTGTAATGTAACAGCTGTAAAAACCGAACCTGTGTAATGTAACAGCTGTAAAAACCGAGCCTGTGTAAAGTAACAGCTGTAAAAACCGAACCTGTGTAAAGTAACAGCTGTAAAAACCAAGCCTGTATAATGTAACAGCTGTAAAAACCGAACCTGTATAAAGTAACAGCTGTAAAAACCGAACCTGTGTAAAGTAACAGCTGTAAAAACCAAGCCTGTGTAAAGTAACAGCTGTAAAAACCAAGCCTGTATAATGTAACAGCTGTAAAAACCGAACCTGTATAAAGTAACAGCTGTAAAAACTGAGCCTGTATAAAGTAACAGCTGTAAAAACCGAACCTGTATAAAGTAACAGCTGTAAAAACTGAGCCTGTATAAAGTAACAGCTGTAAAAACTGAGCCTGTATAATGTAACAGCTGTAAAAACTGAACCTGTATAAAGTAACAGCTGTAAAAACTGAGCCTGTATAATGTAACAGCTGTAAAAACCGAACCTGTATAAAGTAACAGCTGTAAAAACCGAACCTGTGTAAAGTAACAGCTGTAAAAACCAAGCCTGTATAATGTAACAGCTGTAAAAACCGAACCTGTATAAAGTAACAGCTGTAAAAACTGAGCCTGTATAAAGTAACAGCTGTAAAAACCGAACCTGTATAAAGTAACAGCTGTAAAAACTGAGCCTGTATAAAGTAACAGCTGTAAAAACTGAGCCTGTATAATGTAACAGCTGTAAAAACTGAACCTGTATAAAGTAACAGCTGTAAAAACCGATCCTGTATAAAGTAATAGCTGTAAAAACCGATGTTTTTGAAAAAAAATTCCAAGGTCTTTTGAGCCCCAACGGTGTCAGTAACACCGTTAGGGAGGCAGTGAAGGAGGTAAACCCATTGACTGTGCCTTCATCACGAAGAGACTCCTTTTGGAGTCGTGTGGATTTGAAGCTGTGGAGATCTACTGTCTGCAGGACTTGCTCGGCGCTGGATACTTCGATGTGACCTTCAAGAATGTTGCTGCCTGTGCCCAGTTCCTGAAGGTGTTTGAGGAGAAGAGAGACCAGCCACAGATGAGGATCCTCACTCTTGTGATGGATGTGGAGGGAATCATGGAGCAGACATATGCAGGTTTAGAGGCAGAGGACAACGATTGGCACAAGGAAGGGCAGCTGGCGAGGCAATGCAGGACAAAACATGAACAAACAGAAAAGCAAAGAATGGATCTGATTGACACAGCAGAAGCTGATGCATATTCTATCATCATGTCTCAGCTGTTATATCCTAGCCCGTTACAGTGACAGTGCAAGTGAATGGCAGTAACTGCAGATGGAGGTGGACACCAGTCCCTTAGCTACTGTTGCTGAGGACCACACGTTCACATACCTCAGTGAAGGGAGTCAGCCATCAACAGCGGAGCGGATATCTGCCAAGCTGAGAACCTACGCTGGAGAATCCATTCATGTCAAAGGCATTGCTGCTGTTGCAGTCAGTTACAACAGCAGACAGCCCAGCTTCCTGTGATGGTCGTATAGGGCAGGGGCCCAGCCTTTGGGTCGAGATTGGCTGCAGAAATTAAAAAACTTGACTGGTCAGAAATATTCCATGTGAAGTCCGATGGAATTCAGAGCTCTTGAAGAAATGTGACGCTGTTTTTCCAATGCCAGGTTGTGAAGAGTCCAGCACGCAACCACTATCAGTGACACACGATCTGGGGGGTACTGGAGTGTGCCCCCTGAACGGTCCAGGCATCGGAAGTGCATCTTGAGAAGAGCGATGGTTGTCTCTATCATCGCCCTTGTGGTGCCGTGGCTCCTATTGTACTGCTGCTCAGCCTCTCTTCCTGGATGGCGGAGAGGCGTCATGAGCCACCTTCTGAGGGGATAGCCCTTGTCACCCAGCAGCCATCCATCCAGCTGGGCTGGAGCACTGAAGAGCTGCGGCGCCTGGGAGAGTCTCGGGGTGTACGGGTCACGGGAGCTGCCTAGCTCCCTGCCTGGAGCCCGCCTTGCACAGACTTGCAGAATCTGCATCCTATGGTCACACACTATCTGCACGTTCATGGAGTGGAATCCCTTCCTGTTGACGAAGGCTCCCGGCTCACCCGCTGGTGCCTTGATGGCCACTTGTGTGCAGTCGATTGCACCCTGGACGTGGGGGAACTCAACAATCACTGCAAAGCCTCTGCCTCGCTCTGCCTGACTGGCCTCGTCCGTACGGTAGTGAATAAAGTTCAGTACCCGCCTGAACAGAGCATCCACCAGCTTGACACAACTATGGACAGCTGACTGGGGGACTCCACATAGATCACCCACTGACCCCTGGGAAGAGCCAGAGGCATAGAGGTTGAGGGCCACAGTGACCTCCAGTGCCACTGGCATGGGGTGTCCACCCACACAGTCGGAGCTAATCTCAGGACCCAAACATCTGTCTCCCTTGAAATGGAGCCTCCTTCAGCACTGCATCTCAGACACATTGAGGTAGCTGGATCGCCACCTGTAAACCCTGGCGGCCGGATAGTTGTGTCTTCTGCGGCCCCTTCCGCCTTGGATTTCCTGTTGGCCCTGTGCCCCTTGTGCCTGCACCTCCCCTCCCAAAGGTGGCTACCCTAGAGGCTGAATATAGGCTCCTGCCCTCCTCCCCCACCTGGCCCTCTCTTCCTCCTCAGAGTAGGTGCCTCCGGTGGAGAGCACAATCCCCATTCCCAGGGTAAGGGAAGGCTGCCTGAAACCTGCTAGGCCCTAAGAATGTTTCCTGCAGAGTCCTGACCTGACGCCTGCTATTCCTGTCAAAGCTGCTCTGAAGAGATTTGAACTTCTCCTGTTCACACAAGCAAGTGGCAGTAAGTTTCTGAAGTAAATGACTAACAACTTGTATTCGTGAGCCCCCTCACCCCTCTTATCCTGACCGTGGATGAGGTTTGTAAAAATGTGGCCCACCCACCGATGCTCTAAAAATCGCTGTGTATTACTGCCTCAAGGGCCTTAAGTGGCCCATTATTTAATGGCGGTTGCACCCCTGAACTCAATGTGCCCGCCCTCCAAAATATCGCACGTCATTTTACGTGTCGACATGTCGGGCCCATCCCCGTAAGCGGACTGGAAAATTCTGGCCATAGACACTAGGGTGGGAACATGTCCAGTTTGTCAAGTAGTGAAGCCCCCGCCAGAGGGAACCACTGACGACCACACCACTGCCATAAAGACCTTGGAAGAGAGTGGGAGCCAACATATGCGAATTCCAGAAGCAATACTACCAAATCGTCATCGATGACTTCTCTAGATACCTGGAAATCGCTTACTTATCGAACTTGGCCCGTGACACGGTGATATCCAGACTGAAGAATATCTTCACTTGCTGGGGGTGTCCAAATGACCTGGTCACCGACAATAGGCCCCAGCTCACGGGCAAGGGGTTTTCTGAATTTGCCAGAGTGCACAACTTCCAACATTTAATGACTAGCCCGTACTATCCACAGGCCAATGGGGAAGCGGAACGAGCTGTGCAAACTGCCAAGGTGATTCTGTGTCAGGACAACCCATTTCTAACCCTGCTGAGCTACTCCATTGCAAGCAGCTGGATTCGGTCTAGCAGAGTTCATGCTTGGCACACAGCTCAGAGCTCCTGTTCCCACGATAGAGGGAAACCTGCTGCCTAAAATGGCCCAACTTAAAGTTAGCCCGAAGGCTGACCACTCAGCCAAAGCTCCGGACACTTTTCCAACAGGTGAGATTGTGTTAAGGAGCTGCCACCCTGGGTCCTGAAGAGGCTGCAGTGAAGCTGGATGAAGAACGAGGCCGGGATGCCAAAGCTCTGGTGCTGCAGCCGGCTGATACCATCAGATCCGACCGAATCCATTCAGAGGACGATCTCCGCCAGAACAGACCCCATCTGAAACCTATCAAGGCACAAACGTCAAATGTGGAAGACTTTGAAGGTGTCGGCTCTGAGGTTTCACCAGCTGGTGACAGGTCACAAGAGGCAGCAGACACTGGGGGTGTTGCGGACAGGTCTGGAACTGACAATTCCCCGAGCCCACAGAGAATCACATCTAGAGGTCAGATTGTTAGAAAACCCGTGCCCTACACGGACTATGGGCAGAATTTTCTGCCTGTCGGGCGGGCGGAGCAGGAGTGGCTGTGGGCGGGCGTGGAGCTGATCGGCGCCTGCGATAGCGGCCGCGCCGCCATTTTGTGCGGGTGGGTCAATTAAGGCCCGCCCGGCGAGTTTCCGATTCCTGTGAATAGCGGCAGTGTGCGGGCTGCGGCGGGCGTGCACAGGCCACTGGGTCCATTGGTGACCTGACAGTCTGTTTAAAGGAAGGTCTGGCAGCCTCCTATAGGCTGCTCACAATGGCCACGACCAGGTCACACCGTAGTGGGTCGGCTGAGCAGGGCAGGCTGGAGGGTGGGCCACAGGAGCAGGGCAGGCTGCAGGGTGGGGCCCAGGAGCAGGGCAGGCTGCAGGGTGGGGCCCAGGAGCAGGGCAGGCTGCAGGGTGGGGCCTCAGGAGCAGGGCAGGCTGCAGGGTGGGGCCTCAGGAGGAGGGCAGGCTGTAGGGTGGGGCCTCAGGAGGAGGGTAGGCTGCAGGGTGGGCCTCAGGAGCAGGGCAGGCTGTAGGGTGGGGCCTCAGGAGCAGGGCAGGCTGCAGGGTGGGGCCTCAGGAGCAGGGCAGGCTGCAGGGTGGGGCCTCAGGAGCAGGGCAGGCTGCAGGGTGGGGCCTCAGGAGCAGGGCAGGCTGCAGGGTGGGGCCTCAGGAGGAGGGCAGGCTGTAGGGTGGGGCCTCAGGAGGAGGGTAGGCTGCAGGGTGGGCCTCAGGAGCAGGGCAGGCTGCAGGGTGAGTCAGTGGGGGGGGGGCCAATGTGCTCCTCGTTTTTCTGATGACTGCCTTGCTGCCCTCCTGGAGGAGGTGGCAGCACAGTGGGAGGTATTGGCCCCCCCAGGATGGGAGGAGGGGGGTCCCCCCACATGACGAAGCCTGGGAGGAGGTGGTGAGCTCCCTGGATCCAGTGCCGTAAACGCTTCAATGATTTGTTGCGCTCTGGAGTACCATGTTGGCGTTGGGCATTTAACCCAGCAGGTAGCCTTAGCCTTTGAGGACCACCCACCCCCCCGCAAGTCTTATTGTCATGACTGCATTTCTCGTACGCTGGGTGGTCAAGCTGATAGTCCCCATGCTTACATCAGCCTTAGTCAAGAGCAGCACATGGTGTGGGGAGAACTCATCTCCTCATGAACCACTGTCTGTCTGGGGGCAACCTGCAGGAGATGCAGTTCCGCACATACTCAGAACTCCAATGCATGTCCTATTCACGGTGATGGGATTGTGGAAGGGGAGCCTCAAGGTCTCGTGGCCAAGAGCCATCTGCTGCCCTCGACGCTGCACCTAGCTGCGCCTCCTTGCTATGGGAGCTAAGACAGTGTGTTTCCTAAAGTGATGGACGCAGAATGTTGGAGGGGGTTGGGAGCAGGCGTACTATCTTTGTGTGACTGATCAGCAGTAGCGCGGACAGGAGGCACTGGAGGCCTGATATGGGTCACTGTGGTAGGGGTGTGGCGTGCGTGTGCTGAGTCCCTGTGCGATTATCGCAATGAATGGTCTTCTGTTCTTCAGCAAAAAATGTCTACAATGCCTGTGAGCGTTCGAGGACTGGAGACGGCCAGGCCCAGCTCATGGTTTTAACCCGTTTCAAGCAGGAGGCCCTGGAGCTTGAGAGGCGCCATGCGCTCATGTCCACTGGTGTCGGTGAGGCTGGGGTGGAACAGCCAGGTATTTGAGGTCAACAGTGAGATTCACTCTGTCCTCCCACCATCCATAGCACTGATGATTGTTTAACTTGTTATTGTTGCAACATTGCTCAGTCACAGACTGTTAGAGTCAGAGTGTGGGTCATAGTCAAAGGTCCCTCAGCCCTTCGAAGATGCGCATGTCAAGCACCTTCCCAAGTCACCTTATCCCATTTCCGACCACTATCCCCATGGCCTTGTACGCCATGGCAACGCAACTGCACATCCAAATACTTATTACATGTTAGGAGGGTTTCTGTGTCCACCACCCTTTCAGACAGTGCGTCCCACATTCCCAACACACTGTGTGCAAAAGTTGTTCATCACATCACCTGTCAACCTCATGCCCCTTACCTTAAATCAATGCCACCCGGTTACTCATCCCTCCGCCAAGGTGAAAAGTTCCTTTCTGTCGACCCTATCTATGCCCCTCAATGTTATAAACCTCAATCTCCTCTGCTCCAGGGGAAATAACCCCAGTCTATGCTATGTCCCCTCATAAGGCAAACTCTGCAGCCCAACCAGCATCCTGGTCAGCGACCTCTGCACTCTCTGCACTCCAATCCCATCCCTCCCGTGAAGCACATATCACAGCTGCACCGAGAACTATAACTGTGGCCTAGGCAGCATTTTCTGCACTTGCAACATGACCTCCCTGTTCCGATATTCTATTCCTCGGCTAATAAAGGCAAGTATAGCACTTACCTTCTTAAGCACATGATGTACCTGTCCTGCTACCTTAACGGGCCTGTCCACATGCCCAGCAAGGCCCCTCTAATCGTCTTTACTTTCCATGACCCTACCATTCCTCATGTATTCCCGTACCTTGTTTCTCCTGCCCAAGTGCATCACCTCACACTTATCCACATAACATTCCACTTGGCATTCCTTCGGCCATCTGACCAGCCCGCCTGTGTCCGCCTGCAATGTTTGGGCCTCCTCCTGACTATTTGCCACCCCATCAATATTCGTGTCCATAGGTTCTGGAAGATTGAGCGCATTATGAGCCTGGGGGAAAGGGATGAAGTGTGTTACTGTGTGGACGCTAACTGACCCACTGTCTATCATCAGAGCCTGTCCACCAGGAGGAATTGCAGATGCCCCCTCTCACCCCTGAGGAGCCTGAATTGACCCCTGCGTCACACCATTTCAGCGAGGCAGGCACCAGCTAATACTAATGGTTTGGAAATCAAGTTGAGCATCTCTGGAAACTGTACCCAAATTGTTTTCACTTCCTAATAAGAGTAGAATATTGCCACCAATTCATTTTAGCTCAATGCAATAGACTGCCTTCTTTTAAACAATCCAGAAATCAGATGATGTAATAAACACATGTACCTTTTCATTATTTTATACCCTCCAGACTTCCCCCAGCTTCTTACTCCCCAACACGTGTCCACTGTACTATCAGAAATCCCCCAAAAGCAGAGGTTGAGAGGGGTGCTTTGTTTGCCTATTCAAGTTGATGTTGTTCAGAAAATATAGGGAGATCAAAATTGGCGAGATGCTGAAATTATCAGCAGCTTCTTGAAACAGGAAACTAATTAAATGCTAAATTAATCAGGATTAATTCGATGAATTCTTGCACCAATGCAGATTCCCATTGATTCTTCACTGTCTAAAATCATACATTAAAAAAAGGCAGCTATTCGACCATTGAGGCTGTGCTGGCTCTTTAAAAGATCCAATTGATCCCATTCCTCTGCTCTCCCCCCAACCCCAGCCATTGTTCCTATTCAAGCTGATGTCCAATTCCTTTAGGGAAATTATTGCATGGGCTTCCAGCATCTTTCCAGGCAGTACATTCTCCACAATGTCTGACCGCATTGGCCTTGTTTTGTTGCAGCCACATTTGCTTCATCCGGATGGAAAGAGAAGAAAAAGCCTGAATGTCACAAGAAGCTTTGGAAAGAGCGGAGAGAGCCGGACATCGAGTGTTAATGTCAGTGGCCGAGCCCGAGCTCTCCACACAGCCTCATCGGACTAAAGCCCATTCGGCCCGTTTTTCCCTCCCTGAGAGTTTCCCCCCAATGAGAGTTCCCAAAGACATAAATTCCCAAACCCTGCCCGCTGGAGAGACAGGGGCTCCGGCGGCGCCTTAAATACCCATTGTCACGTGATGCCGCTCCGGGGCCCTCTCGCGAGGTTTGAGCCGGGTCACGCGGCCGTTGCCGGGGAGACGGGCGGCCGCTCCGGGGCCCTCTCGCGAGGTTTGAGCCGGGTCACGCGGCCGTTGCCGGGGATCGGGAGGCGGCGGTTGGTTTTGGCGGTAAACTGAATGGCGCGCGCGGCGATCGACAAAGTAAAAGTAAAATCCTTCGATTTGAACAAAATGTCGACGGCCAGTGGATTAATTTAAAAATGAGGAAGTTAGTGGGAAGGTAAGAAGTCAGCCACATCTATTTTGCTGGGTGGTAGCTGTTGAGCGGGTTCCACGAGAAGCCTGTTAAAGTGGACAGTACGAATAAGCATGTCCGGAGAAAGAGGTCAGCCAAGGCCATTCTCCACTGTCAGCAGCACATTGCATAAAGCAGTTTATCTGTAAAGTGATAGAAGGGAAGAAATAGTTCCAATTTATATCAACCTTACTATAAAGCATTTTGTCTAAATGTGATATGCGATGACACAAAGGCCAACAATTCAAGTATGAACACCGAGCCTGAGGATATCATTGATCCTTTCAGCTTTTCTCTCACTGCCGAGTGACGCAGATTGAAATATATTCATGGGCTGAATCTTCCCCCCATCGGGGGGGGGGGAGTTGTGCAGGGGCCGGCGTGAACCCAATTGACGCCCCCAATCGAGGGCGAGTTGCCATTTTATGTGGGTGGGCCAATTAAGGCCCGGGCAGCGTGATGCTCGCTCGCAATCGCTGAGAGCTACCTGTGTGGTGGGGGGGGGATTCCCTGAGCCATTCCCTGAGTGGGTGGGGGGACATTCCCCTTGATCTCTCAAGTGCTCTTCCGTATCATTGATTAGCCTTTTAAACACCGCCTGTAACACGTAATGCTGATTCCTCACCTTTCGTAAGTCACCTTTAAACTTTGTCAGACTTTCGGGAAGGTGGGGAATTGGGGCCTGCTTAGGTTCCTCATAGTGTTCCAGGGTATGGTGGAGTGTGTCGGAGGCGTTGACTGAGACCTGACCCCTTTGTTGGACGTACATTATTCACGCGTGTCCGATACTAACTGGGAGCCGGGGTTCCCTTGTATCCTGAGCGGGTGTGACGGTTTCCTCTGTGGGTAATTTCTAATATACAACCCTCCGTTCGGTTGTACCCGCATTTGTCCAGCACCCCCCCCGTTCCAACTGGATGGGAGCAAATTGTGAGGCTACCTTTCCTCCTGCACCCGCTCAGTGATACCCTGTGTATGTCCTCATTCTTGCGTATGGCATGCATATCTATGGCGTAGTACCGGAGGGAGTCATTGTCTCGGATTAACCCAATGTTCTCCACTTGGTACTGAGGGTGTGGGCCCGTGTCTGCTGTGACTGAGGGGATTGCCCATACCTATCACGTTCATTTGGTTTGAGGTGCACTTCTGAATCACCGCATACACCCTGGTCATTCCTTTCAATGTACATGCGTCGATGACGCCTGGGTTCTTGGCCATCCCCCACAGCCGGGCACTGTTGATCCAGCCCGCTACCTCCCCTCTTTGGATCTGGCCCAGATTGTGTCTTAATTGCCCGATCATCCACTGGCCGTAAGCTGGCTTTTTTGGGTGCTGCCCTCTTGTCCTTCCTCCCTTTCTGTTAATTGGCTGGTGGCTTTAGCATGGGTCTCTATAACGTGTACGCTTTCCAATACAGATGCCACACTCTTGCCCCCTAGGGCCACTGCCGTTTCACCACCCCTCGCTACTCTTATGAGCAAGCTGCCTCATGATCCCTTTAAGATTCGTGACCTCGGAGTTGATTCCTTGAATGTCGAGAGAGTTTACCAGGGAAGTCCCTGTGTTCACCCCTGTCAGTACATTGTTAACTAACTGTCGCGGAAATCGGAGTGAACACTCAGACCCAGGAGGTTTGTCTCGGAAGCCTTTATTAATCGTGATATCACGGAGAGCCCAGTAGCATACAAGGTAGCTAGCTGACACTCTGAGGAAGCATCAGAGCACACACATATTTATAGTAGAGGTTGTACATATCAAAGAGCTTGAAGGTGATAAGCCTGTCTAACTTTCAATGATCAATTACATTGAGAATCATTGTCACACAATTAGTCTATTCTAAGTTTATGACTATACAGGATATTAGGGGAAGCTCACGTAGTAATAAAAAGTGAGACAGAGAATAGATAACCATGCTTGACCTTATCTTTAGTGCTAGGGCGTGTACACTCTAGAGAACAGATGACCATTGCTTGATCCTGTCTCCTTGTGTTGGGGGCAGACATCCCAGCCCCGTCTCAAGGACTCCAGGAAGCATGCCCATGACACTCCCCTTTCTCCCCTCCTGCTCGATTAGCTGGCAGCTGCAGGTGTACCTGCTAGAACAAAAGAGGGAACTGTGCTGTAGTATTCCACGATGGTGCTAACGAGAGAGGAAACAGTGCTGTAGTATTCCACTATGGTGCTAACTGTTTAACCCTTAGTTGACCTGTAGATGTATTTTATTCTTCCACACTAACTCTCTCTTCTGGCGGTGGAAAGCAGGATGTCCCCTGAATCTAGTGGCACCCGTGGCGTCGGCCACCTGATTAATCACAGCCTTACTCAGTAATTTGTATACTTTTCATAGGGGTGCTTGGTTACGGCAATACTCAGGCAGTCGCATACCTGCCAGGTTCACAATTACCTGTACAATTTCATGTTTAACATTATCATACAAGAGTTCACCGTCCGTATACAGTAGCAGTCCATTCTGTGGCCCAGGGGTCATGTCTGGGCAAGATAGTCTCTTTGGTGTCGTCGCGTGCTGTGATAGCGGGGTGGTGTCGGTCCGGGGATCCGCCGTTGCAGTCAACTCTCCGTGTTTGGCCCTCAAGATCCAATGCCAGGTATCTGTCATTCCCAAGTCCTCCTTGTGAAGGTAAATTGCGAAAAATCTCTCACACATTGTATCTGGACCTGTGCCCCCTTCGCACATGTCCAGGGTCCATCCGAACCATCGCTGATCTGGAAGCATAGTGGGCCCTCATTTTTCCATCGGAGTTCCGTTCCCGAATGCGAGCTCTGCCCTAGGCTCTCACCATCGCTCATTCCAATGGATAGTTGCGTAAGCCCGGTGCCACACTTGAAGAGCATTGACCTTTCCGTTGTGACATTCACACCTCCTTTCACGCAATATCCGTCGCTGACATTCTTGTAGTATAAGCCCATACCGGCCACTGCTTCACGGTTTACGTTCTGTATGCCGGTGGCTGCGATAGCCAGGGCCCTGATAACGATCGTCGACACCCAGCTTTTTTCCATCTTGTCGTGGAGGTTACCCGGTTATTGTTATTTCTGTAATGAAGCACACTGCTGGTGATCACCAGGGTTTAGGTTGGATATAAGAGGCAGCTTTCTCCTTTACGTCCCTCCTTGTGCACAGCCCACGGTGACCCTCCCCGTAGTTGAGGATTCCCCCTTTTCTCTTTCAGATGGCCAGTCCTCCAGATCGGGAATGAATCCTAAACCACTTGGCTAACACAGTATGGACTGCTCGTTGCCCGTTTTCCCCCCGCTGCCTGGTAATTTAGTCTTTCTTACTTACATCATACCTTTTCAGTTGCGACCAGTGTTTCCACCTAGCTTTTCCCTTCATATCGGCGCAGGCACGTGAATAATTCCATACGGTCCAGTCCATTTTGGGGCAAAACCTGGTTGGCTAGGGGTGATTTGAACAAACACCATGTCTCCGACCTCAGCCGGTGGTGACGGGGGTCCCCCTTTTGTCCTCTCTTCTAAATCCCTGATAGCCTGTTGGTCCTTCACTTCCTGTTGTAATTCCTTTAGCTGCCCATCCAATTGCTTAATATCGTTTTTAATTTTATCTCTGATGGGTCCCATATCCTCACTTCCGGTGGCTCTGCCCTCTGGCAAGCGCATAGCCCTCCCGGTCATCCACTCATAAGGGGTTAAACCAGTTGTCCTGTTGGGGGTAGCCCTCAGTCGCATCAATATGCAGGGGAGCACATCCACCCATCCCCTACCAGTTGCTGTGTTTGCCATTGCAATAGCATTTTTTAACGTGCGGTTCATACATTCTTCCATTCCTGAGCTTTGTGGATGGTCAGGTACGTGAAATTTCTGTTTTACTCCGAGCAGCTCACACGTCCTTTTCATAATACTGTCCGTAAAATGCGCTCCTTGATCCGAATCTATCTGTAAAGGGATTCCCCACCTTGGTACTACTTCAAAAGCGAGGATCTTTGTGGCCATGGTGGCGCTGCAGTCCCTGGTGGGGAAAGCTCTAGTGAACCTCCAGTGCACCTACACCCCCTTAGTTACAATATGCCTCAAACTTCCAATTGCCATATTCATGCGTACTCTCGCCCTTTTCTTGTTTTACTCCAGTCACAGTATTCCAATTAACTGGGGCTTGCCCTAAGACTTGTGCCATTTCTGCTCTAAAGGCTCGGAAATCAGCTTGCTGCTGTCCCTGGTCTGCAGCGATATCATTGCACCAGGTTCCACCCTGATACGCTCGCCGCAGCCGTCCCCAAAACGCCCCAGGTAGTTTTATCCGGACTAACCCGCGAACGTCCCTGTTATGGAGACCGTGGCATTGCCGTATTTCCCTCAATTTTTGCCAAAACGACTCATTTCTGTGTCTAGGTTTTAGTTGGGGTAATTTTTTTCCAATGGCTTCATAGTGTCGCTAGGTGACAGGGACACATACGTAGTTAACAGTTGCGCCAGGAACCCCCCGTTATAGCTCTCTGTCCGTGTATTGGCGCCTGGGCCGGCTGCCCATTTTGTGCCGGTACGGCCGCTTGAGCTGGTCCGCCTGGTTGTCCGGAGACCGGGGGCACATGCTCTATCTTAACTGGGGCCACGGGTTATGGGGGTGGTGATTCCCAACCTGCTTCCCGTTGTTCCTCATATCCTGCTGCCTGTTCCACCAGCCCGTTCCAATCTATATTATCTGCGTATTGTGCAGCTACTGGTGGCTGTGGTAAAGCTGCCGAATCTGACATGAGATTGTTTGCCTGTACCGGCTCTTCATTTTGGGATTTGTTGGCCAACATTCGATTGACTCGGCCTTTTGGCTAAGATAAAGTGTAGTCGTGAAGCGATGGCTATAACCAGTCAAGCCCCATATGATGGGGTACGTAACACTGTTCGGGTGACGGTGAAGGATAGCGAAGGAGGAGCACCCATGGATCGGGCCTTCTTCATCAAGCGGATCCTGTTGAAAGCGTGTGGATTTGAAGCGGAGGAGATCTACTCCCTGCAAGACTTCCCAAGCGCCGGATGTTTCGTTGTGACTTTCAAGCGAGTGGCAGCTTGCATCACGTTCCTGAAGTTGTTCGAGGAGAACAGAGACCAGCCGGAGATGAAGATCCTGACGGTGGAGCCGCTCTTTGCTCTGCCGTTGCAACGGGACCATGTGGTGACGGTGCATCTCTGTCACCCCTACGTCCCTGTCGCCGACGTGTTCACCTTCCTCGCCAGGTACGTCAACAAAGTTGGGAGCTCCAGCGAGGATAGAGATGCCTTCAGGATTTGGACATGCAAACGCCAGGTTAAGGTCACGCTCAAGACCCATGGTAAGGGAACCATCTTCCACCCTCCTTCCAGCTTCGCTATCGGGAGAAGCCATGGCTACTTTGTTTACGCTGGGCAACCCAAAGTTTGTCGCTCATGCGGCAAGTCTGGTCATGTGGTGGCCAACTGCAGCGCCGCCCTCTGCAAGAACTGCAAACAGGAAGGGCACCAGACAAAGGATTGCAAACAGACTAAGTGCTGCAACCTGTGTGGCGAGGCAGCTCACCTCTACAGGACCTGCCCCAAACGCTGCCTCAATTATGCACAGGCAGCCAAAGCCAAAGAGGGGGAAGCAGAAGAAATGCTTCGATTCACCACTACCAAGGACACTTGCAACACTCCAACCACCATGGCCCCCAGTGAAAACAAGGGGAAAAAGGAGGACACAGGGAGAGACAAGGTGGAGGAAAAGATTGAGGCAGCAGACAACCGATCAACAGCACTGCCCCCTGAACCTCCCACTCCTCAGGAGAGCGAATCAATGGAGGAGGAGGAAGCAGCAGAAAATCAGCAGGGGGAGTGGCAGCTGGTGAAGAGAGCCAAAAGGAAGAAGGTACCAAGCCACTTCCCAGGCAAGACGCGTCTCCCATCCGACAGGGATAACAAGAGCAGCTGCTCTTCGGACGAAGTGCCTGGGCGACACCTGCAGAAGAAGCGGCAAAGCTCTAGGGAGTTGGAGGACGAGACACCCGAGCTCCAGAACATTGGAGACAATGAGGAGACCAGCGCACCCCAACTTTGCCCACAACCCGAAGAGGCCAGCGCATCCCAGCCCCAGGAATCTGGGAGCAGTGAGGCGCTCAGCGCACCCCAGCTCCGGGAAGCCGGGAGCAGCAACACCCCAGAGAGGGAGAGGATTGGAGAAGCTTCTCAAACAGAGGACATTTCAAATCCCATTCTCTGCACGAACCCCAGATGCCACCTGAGCAGAACATTGCCAATGGGGATGTTCAGGACAGTTTCCTCAGCCCATCCAAAGTGAGGCAATTTGTAAACACTATGGGTATGCAGGAGCAGACCAAAAGCCTGGGACTCTCAGAGGCAACAGGTTTGGTAAGATCTGGAAATGGATTTAAAAGATTGTATCCATAAATGTGCATAGCATTAAATCTACTACGCGATGTGTGGCGACCTTGGACTACCTTGCCAAGGTCAAAGCTGACCTGTTGTTTCTGCAGGACTGTGTGATACCGCACCTCAGCTACTACAGGCAATGGTCACGATGGTGGTCATACGGGCCATCGATCTGATCGGACGGATACGACTCTCGTTCCTCCGGCCTGGGTATTCTGCTGCGGGGAGGCAACTTCACCGTCTCCGAGGTTAAGGAGGTCATGGGTGGGTGCCTCCTCGTAGCAGATGTAATGTACAAGAATGCTCCACTCCGGTTAATTAAAGTGTATGCCCCGGCACAAAAGGCCGCCCGGCTGGCGGTTTTTCAGTAGCTCCCACTGCTGTTGGTGACGTCCAGGCCGGTCATTGTGGGCGGTGACTTCAACTGCATCATCGATGCGGCTGGACGATCCGGCAGGGCCGACAGAAGGTTGGACGCTACGTCCAGATCCCTGATGGAAACAGTTAAGGATGCCAAGCTGCACGACATCTTCAGCAACCCTGCAGACGGAGCAGAGCATTGATACACCTGGTCGCGACCAGACGGGTCCATCCGTTTCAGGATAGACTTACTGTTTGTGTCCCACGCATTCGCAGTCAGATCCACCGATGTCAAGCCGGTGTTCTCTGACCACTGCCTCCTACTGGTTGACTGTCACTTAGAGGAAGACCAGAGGGTGGGCAGGGTGGCATGGAAGCTAAACGTGCAACTGCTGACCCCAGAGAACATTGAGGAGCTCAAGAGGGATTACAAAGGTTGGAGAACCATGAAACCCCTCTTTGAGTCCCTGACACATTGGTGGGAAGCGATCAAGGGAAACATCAAGAGGTTTTTCATCCTCAAAGGCACCCAGAAAGCTAGAAAGGAACAGAGGGAAATGTCCCGACTCCTGAAATACATGCAGAATCTTCTCCGGCTGCAGTCGGTGGGGGTCGATGTCAAGGAGGAACTCTAAGAGGTGAAGAGCCAGCAAGCCTAGCCCTTTGCCTCCAAGAACATCTTCCATTCCAGAGCCCGCTCCGTGGAGCAGGATGAGACGTGCTCACGTTTCTTCTTCGAAAAGGTACAGAGAGAGAGCTCTGTGATCAGAAGCCTGAATGAAGAAGACGGCTCAGTAAAGTCATCGCAGTCTGACATTTTGAGGATCAGCAAATCCTTTTATGCCGGATTGTATGACGTGAAGCCCACGGACAGCACGGCCTCCCAGTCCTTCCTGTCCTCTATCACGGAGGTCTTAGACAACAGTACACGGGAGAGGCTGGACAAACCGCGAACTCCTGATGAACTGACTTAGGCCCTTGAGTCCTTCGAGAAGAGTAAATCTCCCCAGAAGCGACGGCTTGCCGGCGGAGTTGTATTGGGCTCTGTGGGACTGGAAGGGCCCAGAACTACTAGAAGTGTACGAGAGTATGCTCCTGGCCGGCAGCATGTCAGAATCCATGAGGAAAGGCATCATCACCCTCATCCACAAGCACAAGGGAGGAAATTAGAAATTGGCGACCCATTTCACTGTTGAATGTGGACTATAAAATTCTGTCCAAGGTCATTGCCAATCGGGTCGAATCCTCTCTGGAATTGGTGATACACCCTGACCAGACCTGCACTGTGCCGGGCAGGAAGATCTCTGACAGCCTCGCGCTGCTCAGGGATACGATTGCCTATGTGCAGGACAGGGGTGTGGACACTTGCCTCATCAGCCTGGATCAGGAGAAGGCCTTTCACAGAATATCGCACACCTACATGGTGGATGTGCTTTCCAAAATGGGGTTTGGGGAGGGAATTCGCAATTGGATCCAGTTGGATCCTACTCTACACTAACATCAGTAGCACAGTCTCAATCAATGGGTGGGAATCAGATAGCTTTCCGATTAAATCTGGAGTCAGGCAGGGCTGTCCTCTCTCGCCTGTTCTTTTCGTGTGTTGCATAGAACCCTTTGCCGAGTCCGTCAGGAAGGATCCGGGCATAAGAGGAGTGACGATCCCAGGCAGTGGAGGCACTCAGGTAAAAGCCTCCCTGTACATGGACGACGTCGCCGTCTTCTGCTCGGATCCGCTGTCGGTGCGCAGACTGATCCACATCTGCGACCAGTTCGAACTGGCCTCGGGAGCCAAGGTAAATCGTGGGAAGAGCGAGGCCATGTTCTTTGGGAACTGGGCTGACCGATCCTTTTTCCCCTTCACTGTCAGGGCTGACGGCCTGAAGGTGCTGGGGATAAGGTTCGGAGGGACCAGGGCATGCGTTAGAAACTGGAAGGAGCGAGTGGCTATGGTGAAAAGGAAACTGGGCATGTGGGAGCGACGCTCCCTCTCCATTGCGGGTAAGAACCTGGTCATCAGGTGTGAGGCACTCTCGCTGTTGCTGTACGTGGCGCAGGTCTGGCCCATTCCACACTCCTGCGTGGTGGCGATCACTTGAGCCATCTTCCGCTTTATCTGGAGGTCAAAAATGGATCGTGTCCGCAGGGACGCGATGTACAAGCCTCTAGATAAAGGGGGAAAAAACGTGCCCAACATCGCCCTCATACTGATGGCCACCTTTGTGTGTGGCTGCATCAAGCGGTGCGTAGACCCTCAGTACGCAAACACCAAGTGTCACTACGTGCTGAGGTTCTACCTGTCCCCGGTGTTGCGAAGGATGGGTCTGGCCACGCTGCCGCGGAACGCTCCAAGTAGTTGGACCGTGCCGTACCACCTGTCCCTGGTGGAAAAATTGATGCAGAAAAACACCTTTGACCACAAGTCCATCAGGCAGTGGTCAGCACGTAATGTCCTAGAGGCCCTGAGGGAAAAGGAGAGGGTGGACCCTGTGGGATGGTTCCCCGAGCAGACTGTCAAAGTCATTTGGCAGAATGCCTCATCGCCAGAACTTTCCAACAAGCACCAAGACGTGGCTTGGCTGGTGGTGAGAAAGGCCCTCCCCGTCAGATCCTTCCTACACGCCAGGAGTCTCACCCCCTCTGCACGTTGCCCTCGAGGTGGCTGTGGTGGGGAAGAGACCGTTGTTCACCTCCTTGTGGATTGTGCCTTTGCAAAGAAAGTCTGGAGAGAGATGCAGTGGTTGCTGTCGAGGTTCATCCCGAGCAGTTCTGTGACACAGGACTCTGTGCTCTACGGGCTGTTCCCAGGGACACACACCGAGACAAACATCAACTGCAGCTGGAGGATCATCAACTCGGTGAAAGACGCGCTTTGGTCTGCCCGAAACTTGTTGGTCTTCCAGCACAAAGAGTTGTCCCCGACCGATTGTTGCGGACTGGCACAATCCAAAGTCCAGGACTACGTGCTGAGGGACGCACTAAAGCTTGGGGCAGCTGCCGCAAAGGCGCAATGGGGAAGGGTCGCTGTCTAAGACCTTTCTGCCACAGTGCACCGAGGGACTGGGAACTGTTTAAATCCCCTCGGGCTGTACAGCTCAAAATG
Organism: Cetorhinus maximus; assembly: GCF_964194155.1. Taxonomy (NCBI): domain Eukaryota; kingdom Metazoa; phylum Chordata; class Chondrichthyes; order Lamniformes; family Cetorhinidae; genus Cetorhinus; species Cetorhinus maximus. Next base: position 99,717 of record NW_027596574.1, read on the forward strand.
AAAGGCTGTAAATGATTGTAATATTGTTTGTACTGATGCACCTGGTGATACATTTTGTAAAAGATTAACCGGATTGTACCCTTGTAATGGTGTTTTTGAAATGGTTTGGAATGTGATTGAAGATATTTTATGAATAAAGTTTATTTTTGCAAAAAAAAACAAAAAAATCTGTTCTTATCAGTTTAATATCTGATACGTCCCTTATCTGGGGACCATATATTAAATTGATTTTTGGAGCAGGGAGATCTAATAGGGGCCTGCTCCGTCCACTCCACGCATCGACCCGGTATTGCAGTATCTCTGGGAATGGTGCACCACCCCTTTCCAGGGGATTTTCAATGCTAAAAATAGTTTTCTTACAAACATCTGCTTTCTTTACTTTTCAACATGCACATCTTTCAAAACCCAACTTTCTTTCTTTCTCTCACCCGCACCAGCTACACACAAAAAACACGCACGCTCACCCAACGCTCACAGACACCACTCTCATCTCACAAACACTCTACCTCACTCATACAAAAACATCTTTCACTTGCAAATACACCTCTCAAACACTCTCTCAGCTGCACCTTTCGCCTCACAACATTTTCAACCAGCTCTCTGCTGCCGCTCCCGCCCGCTGCTGCTGCTGCTGCTGCTGATACAGCAACAATCAAAACTCACACCTCAAAGCTCACACACTTTACACAGCTACTCGGAAACGTCTACATCCACATTCACACAATCCTTACACTGCACAAGGAGCCCATTCCGCCCGTCGTGACTGCACCAGCTCTCCCAATGAACATTTCACTTCGTGCCATTCTCCTGCCGTCTCCACGTAACCCAGCACATGCTTTCTTTTCAAATAATCATCTCATTCCCTCTTCAGTTGAACCTGCCTCCGCCACGCTATCAGGCGGTGCATTCCAGACCTGACCACTCGCTGCTCCTATCACTTTTGCCTCTTCTGCTAGTTACTTTAAACCTGTGCCCACTCCTTCTCGATCCTTTCATCGGTGCAAACAGTTTCTCCCTATCTACTCTCTCCAGATCCCTCATGATTTTCAATACCTCTATCAAGTCTCCTCTCAGACTTCTTTTCCCCAAGGAATACAGTCCCAACTTCTCCAATCTTACTTCATAACTCAACTTCCTCACCCCTGGAACCAAACTCGTAAACCTCTTCTGCACTCTCTCCAATGCCTTCACTACCTTCCTAAAATGCAAGTCAAAATGCAATCCATCAGAGTCAGCATGGCTTTATGAAGAATAAATCGTGTTTGACTAAATTGCTAGAGTTCTTTGAAGATGTGACAAGCAAAGTGGATAATGGCGATCCTGTAGATGTAGTATGTCTGGACTTCCAGAAGGCATTTGATAAGGTGCCACACAAAAGATTAATACACAAGATAAGATCACACGGAGCTAAGGGTAATATATTTGCTTGGATAGAGCTTTGGCTAACCAACAGAAAGCAGAGAGTCAGGATAAATGGGTCTTTTGTGGATGGCAAGCTGTAACTAGTGGGGTGCCACAGGGTTCGGTCCTTGGGCCCCAACTATTTACTTGGATTCAGGAGTAGAAGGTACCATAGCTAAATTTGCAGATGACACCAAAATAGGTGGGAAATTAAGTTGCAGTGAAGAAATAAGAAATTTACAAATGGATATGGACAGGTTAGGTGAATGGGCCAAAATTTGGCAGATGGAGTTTAACGTGGATAAGTGTGAGGTTATCCATTTTGGTCAGAAGAATATAAAGGCGACCTATTATTTAAATGCAGAGAAACTTCAGAAATGCTTCAGCGCAGAGGGATCTGGGTGTCCTCACGCATGAATCGTTGAAAGCTAGTATGCAGGTTGTCGTGGAAAACGGAGTGAACACTCAGACCCAGGAGGTTTGTCTCAGAAGTCTTTATTGAATCATGATATCACGGAGAGCCCAGCTGCATACAATGGAGCTAGCCGGCACTCTGAGGAAGCATCAGAGTACACACATAGTTATAGTGAAAGCGTACGTAATTAATAACATTGAAATTTTATCTTTGGCATGCATACAATTGTTCTGTCTTAGTTTATAATTACACAAAAACCTTGAGTAGTTACACAAAACCTTGAGTAGCCCATCTGGCGACTAGTCATCTGGACAGACAACAGATAGCGTGACTAGGCCCTGTCTCATGTACTGATAACAGACATCCTAACTTTGTTTCAAGGACTCTTGGTAGTTTGTTCATGATACTTGTTTTTCTTCCTTCACAATAGCTGACAGCGCAGGTTTGTCTGCTACTGGTGCCAGGAGACTTCGTTGTACTATTCCACTATGGTTTAACCACTTTGTTATCCTGTAGATGTATTTTATTCTCCCACAATCCCTCCTTGTTAATCTTCTAGATTAATACCAATGAGTAACAGTATCTTCATTATCATAAGGGGGTTCATAACCATAAGGAAAAGGCCGATCTCTGGTGGGGTAAACTTTCTCTTCCCATCAGTGGGCCTCACTGGGACCAGAGCGTATCATTTCAGGGACAACTGGAGCTCTTCCTAATCCAGTAGAGACACTGTTAATAACCTGGGAACAGCAAATTCGTAGAGCAACCCATGCACAACACTCTATAACACATGCTATGACCAACCCAATTAAAACATACAGCAACCAACTTCCCCAACCGGAGAACCACCCCATTACTGTAGCCCACCAGGAATCCTTGTTATAAAAATTACTCAATCTTTCCCCAACTTTCTTTATTTCTTGCACTTTATCCATAACATGCTGTCCCAGGTTAGTAATGTTCTCAGAAAGATCAGGCACATAAGTGCAGCACTCTGAACCTATCATGGCACAAGTGCCACCTTTTTCAGCTAGGAGGAAATCAAGGGCCATTCTATTTTGTAAGGCGGTCAGGCGTAGGGCTGTCATTTCAGTAGCGGTAGCTGAAATCTGTTTCTGTGTCTCAAAGCATCAGCCGTTGAATTAGCAATTTTTTCAAGTGCAGCTGCCAGGTTGATAATCTCTCGGGAATTACGAGCAGCTCCATAAGAGGGGATAGCAATCATCCAGAATCGTTCAGATTCCGAGATGTCACGGCGATATAGACGCTGATGCGGGTGAATATCTAATTTACTTATAAGCGAAGATAGGGATTCAAATATGCTAGGTAGCAGCAACCACTCCAGGTGGGAGCGGTAGCGCCCTTGCCCAAACTTCCGTTATCTTGATTAAAGAAGGAAGATAATTGCGGCATCCCAGGCAGCCAGGAGTATGCTTTTTCCCCACAAACCCAGTACGTACCATTTAGAGGATTTTGAGGGTCATAACTGCCAGGGCTAGTAGATATGGTGTTTTTGCAACTACTGCTTCCCAGGTTATAGGTACCGGTTGCAAGGTTCGAACGCCAACAGGTGGCATTTATCGGCTCCTGAGGAGACTTGATTCTTATCCCATGATCTGTATAGTTCCACCCATTAGCAGGTGGAGAGCGACGGAACCATCTCCTGAACATATTGGATTCTGCATCATCTGACTGGGTGTGGAAATTTGAGAGATCCTTCACTTCTTCCTTAGTTATTGGTTTTGCCTGATAGGTGCTTGACTCATCCCCATGTTGGGGAGTCTGGGCACATATCCAACAGGAGCCCTGTCCTGCTTGTCTAGCATAGGCGCAGCATTAAGGCAAAAAGGTGTTGGGGTGAGAATCCTTTGGGTATACTTCACAGAATATAGCAAGAAGCAGTATCCAATACATAATACAAATTAGTTCACTGGTATCGACGGTTATAGGACTGCCGGACAATGTTTTTTTGCGAGTGGCGTGGACCCAGTCTTCCTTCCCTTTAACCTTCGAGGCCGTTCGAGTTGTTAGCAGCACAAGGTAGGGTCCTTTCCACCCTCTCATGCAATTCAGCTGCTGTTTTGCATAGAGGAAAATGAGTACAAATCCAACATTTAGTCCGATTAACTTGCGAGGCTACCGCCTGCATTCGTTGAACCGCAGAATTGGTATTCCATGCCCCAGCAAGGACCACGCAGAACAGGATCCAAATCAGAGTCAGCATTCTGATAGGCTCAGTTAAAGTTCTTGCACAAGCACTTCCGTCCGAGGTCAGCGTCCGCTTGACGTGCGATGCGTGGATCCACAAGGGCGTCCTTCAACCTTTACGGCCATATGGGTGGTGAGCAGGACTTGGAAAGGCCCTTCCCATCGAGGTTCCAAACAGTTCTTTCTCCTGAAGGTCTTTACTAGGACTAGGTCCCCAGGCTGGTCTTGATGGCAGTCTTCAATGGTGGGCTTTTTCTGAGCTTCTACTACCTGTATATGCAAGCTCTTGAGAGAATTAGTGAGCACTATACAGTATGTAATCAATCCCTCATCCATAGCGTGGATGTCCATTTCCCTAGCAGACAAGGGTGGGGTCACTGGGAGGTGCATAGGACATCCCATTACAACTTCATAAGGAGAGCGGGAGGTGGTACGGTTAGGGTGAGAGCGCGTAGTCATGAGCACCAAGGGTAGAGCTTCAGGCCATTTCAAACCAGTTTCTTCACATAACTTAGTTTGTTTTTCAGAATACCATTTTGTCTTTCCACCGCCCCAGTAGACTGGGAGTGGTATGGGCAGGAAAGGTGATGGTTGCATTGTAAGGCCTTCAACAGTTCCTTTCTCACTTTATCAGTAAAATGAACAACAATTTTACAACAACAACAGCATCATTTCATCGGGTGGGATACGCCTCCACCCATCGCGAGATACTTACCTGTCAGGGGAGAGACCATGAGCATGGTTCTGCCAAGGCAAGGTCTGGAAGCAAATGCTATAACCAATCGAACCCCAGACCATGGGGTATCTAACACCGTCCGAGTCACGATGAAGGACTGCGAAGGAGGATCACCTATGGATCGGGCCTTCTTCGCCAGGAGGATCCTGTTGAAGGCGTGTGGTTTAGAAGCTGCGGAGATCTACACCCTGCAGAACTTCCCCAGCGCCGGATTTTTCGACGCGACGTTCAAGCGAGTGGCAGACTGCCTCCAGCTCCTGAGGGTGTTCGAGGAGCAGAGAGACCTGCCGCAGATGAAGATCCTGACGGCAGAGCCGCTCTTTGCTCTGCTGTTGCGACGGGACCGGGTGGTGACGGTGCATCTGTACAACCCCTTCGTCCCTGTCGCCGACGTGCTCACCTTCCTCACCAGGTACTTCGATAAGGTGGGGAGCTGCACCGAGGTTAGAGACGATTTGGGGATCTGGACAGGCAAACGCCAGTTTAAGGTGACGCTAAAGACCGACGGTAAGGGAGCCACCTTCCACCCTCCTTCCAGATTCGCTATCGGGGGAAGCCGTGGCTACCTGGTCTACACTGGGCAACCCAAACATTGTCGCTTATGCGGCAAGTCTGGTCATGTGGCGGCCAACTGCAGCGCCTCCCTCTGCAAGAACTGCAAACAGGAAGGGCAGCAGACAAATGACTGCAAACAGGCTAAGTGCTGCAACCTGTGTGGCGAGGCAGGCCACCTCTACAGGACCTGCCCCAAACGCTGCCGTACTTACGCACAGGCAGCCAAAGCCAACGAGCGGGAGCAAAAGAAATGCTTTGTGTCACTCCAACCACCAAGGCCCCCAGGGAGCTCAACGGGACAAAGGAGGACACAGAGAGAGACAAGGTGGAGGAAGAGATTGAGGCAACAGATAGCCAATCCAAAGCACTACCCCCTGAACCTCCCAGTCCTCAGGACAGTGAATCAATGGAGGAGGAGGCAGCAGTGGAAAAGCAGCAGGGGGAGTGGCAGACGGTGAAGAGAGCCAAAAGGAAGAAGGAGCGAAGAAGAAGCAAAGCCATTTCCCAGACAAGTGGCAAGAGTTGTCTCCCATCCGACATGGATGACAAAGGCAGCAGTTCTTCGGAAGAAGAAGTGCCAGGGCGGCACCGACAGAAGAAGCGGCGAAGCTCTAGGGAGTTGGAGGACGAGACACCCGAGCTCCAGAACATTGGAGACAACGAGGAGACCAGCGCACCCCAACTTTGCCTGCAACCCGAGGAGGCCAGTGCAACACAGCCCCTGGAATCTGGGAGCAGTGAGGCAATCAGCACGCCCCAGCTCCAGGAAGCCGGGAACAGCAACGCCCCAGAGGGGGTGAGGTTTGGAGAAGCTTCTCCAGCAAAGGTCATCTCAAACCCCGCTCTCTACGCGAACCCCCAGATGCCACCCAAGCAGAACACTGCCAATGAGGACTTCCTCAGCCCATCCAAAGTGAAGGAATTTGAGCTCACTACGGGTATGAAGGAGCAGACTAAAGGTCCGGGACTCTCAGAGACAACGGGTTTGGTAGGAGAATAAATGCTTTAAAATGGGTTTAAAGATTGTATCCATAAATGTGCGTAGCATTAAATCTACTACGCGATGTGCTGCGACCTTGGACTACCTTGCCAAGGTCAAAGCTGACCTGTTGTTACTACAGGAGTGTGTGATACTGCACCTCAGCTCCTACAGGCAATGGTCACGATGGTGGTCCCACGGGCTATCGATGTGGTCGGGCGGAAACGACTCTCGTTCCTCCGGCCGGGGTATTCTGCTGCGGTAGGCAACTTCACCGTCTCCGAGGTTAAGGAGGTGGTTGGCGGGTGCCTCCTCGTAGCAGACGTAATGTACAAGAACGCTCCACTCCGGTTAATTAACGTATACGGCCCGTCACAAGGGGCCGAGCGGCTGGAGGTTTTTCAGCAGCTCTCACTGCTGCTGGCGACCTCCAGGCCGGTCATTCTGGGCGGTAATTTGAACTGCATCATCGATGCTGCTGGACGATCCAGCAGGGCCGACAGCAGATTGGACGCTACGTCCAGATCCCTGATGGAAACAGTTAAGGATGCCAAGCTGCACGACGTCTTCCGCAACCCTGCAGATGGAAGGCAGCGTAGACACACCTGGTCGCAGCCAGACGGGTCCATCCATTCCAGGATAGACTTCCTGTTTGTGTCCTGTGCATTCACAGTCAGATCCACCGACGTCAAGCCGGTGTTTTTCTCTGACCACTGCCTCCTACTGGCGGACTGCCACTTAGAGAAGGACCAGAGGGTGGGCAGGGGGGCATGGAAGCTAAATGTGCAACTGCTGACCCCAGAGAACATTGAGGAGCGCATGAGGAATTACAAAGGTTGGAGAACCGTGAAACCCCTCTTTGAGTCCCTGACACACTGGTGGGAAGCGATCAAGGGAAACATCAAGAGGTTTTTCATCCTCAAAGTCACCCAGAGAGCTAGAAAGGAACAGAGGGAAATGTCTCGACTCCAGAAAAATATGCAGAACCTGCTCCGGCTGCAGTCGATGTCAAGGAGGACCTCCAAGAGGTGAAGAGCCAGCAAGCCTCGCACTTTGCCTCGGAGGCCTCCAAGATCATCTTCCGTTCCAGAGTCCGCTCCGTGGAGCAGGATGAGACGTGCTCACGTTTCTTCTTCCAAAAGGTACACAGAGAGAGCTCTGTGATCAGCAGCTTGAAGGAAGAAGACGGATCAGTAAAGTCATCACAGTCCGACATTTTGAGGATCAGCAAATCCTTTTATGCCGGATTGTATGACGTGAAGCCCTCGGACAGCACGGCCTCCGAGTCCTTCCTGTCCTCTATCACGGAGGTCTTAGACGATAGTACACCGGAGAGCCTGGAAAAACCGCTAACTCCTGACGAACTGACTAAGGCCCTTGAGTCCTTCGAGAAGAGTAAAACTCCCGGAAGCGACGGCTTGCCGGCGGAGTTATATTCTGCTCTGTGGGTCTGGACCGGCCCAGACCAGCTAGAAGTGTACGAGAGTATGTTCCTGGCCGGCAGTATGTCAGAATCCATGAAGAAAGGCATTATCACCCTCATCTACAAGCACAAGGGGGGAAGGGATGAAATTAGAAATTGGCGACCCATTTCACTGTTGAATGTGGACCATTAGATTCTGTCCAAGGTCATCGCCATTCGGGTCAAATCCGCTCTGGAATTGGTGATTCACCCTGACCAGACCGCACTGTGCCGGGCAGGAAGATCTCTGACAGCCTCGCGCTGCTCAGGGATACGATTGCCTATGTACAGGACAGGGGTGTGGATACCTGCCTCATCAGCTTGGATCAGGAGAAGGCCTTTGACAGAATATCGCACACCTCCATGGTGGATGTGCTCTCCAAAATGGGGTTTGGGGAGGGAATTCGAAATTGGATCCAACTGCTCTACACTAACATCAGTAGCGCAGTCTCTATCAATGGGTGGGAAACAGATAGCTTTCTGATTAAATCTGGAGTCAGGCAGGGCTGTCCTCTCTCGCCTGTTCTTTTCGTGTGTTGCATAGAACCCTTTGCTGAGTCCATCAGGAAGGATCCGGGCATAAGAGGAGTGACGATCCCAGGCAGTGGAGGCACTCAGTTCAAAGCCTCCCTGCACATGGATGATGTCGCCGTCTTCTGCTCGGATCCGCTGTCGGTGCGCAGACTGATCCACATCTGCGACTAGTTCGAACTGGACTCGGGAGCCAAGGTAAATCGTGGGAAGAGCGAGGCCATGTTCATTGGGAACTGGGCTGACCGATCCTTTGTCCCCTTCACTGTCAGGGCTGACGGCCTGAAGGTGCTGGGGATATGGTTCGGAGGGACCAGGGCATCCGTTAGAAACTGGAAGGAGCGAGTGTCTATGGTGAAAAGGAAACTGGGCATGTGGGAGCGACGCTCCCTCTCCATTGCGGGTAAGAACCTGGTCATCAGGTGTGAGGCACTCTCGCTGTTGCTGTACGTGGCGCAGGTCTGGCCCATTCCAGCCTCCTGCGCGATGGCGATCACTCGAGCCATCTTCCGATTTATCTGGAGGTCGAAAATGGATCGTGTCCGCAGGGACGCAATGTACAAGCCTCTAGATAAAGGGGGAAAAAACGTGCCCAACATCGCCCTCATACTGATGGCCACCTTTGTGTGTGGCTGCATCAAGCGGTGCGTAGACCCTCAGTACGCAAACACCAAGTGTCACTACGTGCTGAGGTTCTACCTGTCCCCGGTGTTGCGAAGGATGGGTCTGGCCACGCTGCCGCGGAACGCTCCAAGTAGTTGGACCGTGCCGTACCACCTGTCCCTCGTGGAAAAATTTATGCAGAAAAACACCTTTGACCACAAGACCATCAGGCAGTGGTCAGCACGTAACGTCCTAGAGGCCCTGAGGGAAAAGGAGAGGTTGGACCCTGTGGGATGGTTCCCCGAGCAGACTGTCAAAGTCATTTGGCAGAATGCCTCATCGCCAGAACTTTCCAACAAGCACCAAGACGTGGCTTGGCTGGTGATGAGAAAGGCCCTCCCCGTCAGATCCTTCCTACACGCCAGGAGTCTCACCCCCTCTGCACGTTGCCCTCGAGGTGGCTGTGGTGGGGAAGAGACCGTTGTTCACCTCCTTGTGGATTGTGCCTTTGCAAAGAAGGTCTGGAGAGAGATGCAGTGGTTACTGTCGAGGTTCATCCCGAGCAGTTCTGTGACACAGGACTCTGTGCTCTACGGGCTGTTCCCAGGGACACACACCGAGACAAACATCAACTGCAGCTGGAGGATCATCAACTCGGTGAAAGATGCGCTTTGGTCTGCCCGAAACTTGTTGGTCTTCCGGCGCAAAGAGTTGTCCCTGACCGAGTGTTGCGGACTGGCACATTCCATGGCTAGGACTACGTGCTGAGGGACGCACTAAAGCTTGGGGCAGCTGCTGCAAAAGCGCAATGGGGAAGGGCCACTGTCTAAGACCTTTCTGCCACAGTGCACCGAGGGACTGGGAACTGTTTAAATCCCCTCGAGCTGTACAGCTCAAAGTGAAAGCCTGTAAATGACTGTAATATTGTTTGTACTGATGCACCTGGTGATACATTTTGTTAAAGTTGAACCGCATTGTACCCTTGTAATGGTGTTTTTTGCAAAAAAAAAGGTTCTCCCAGGACGAGGCTAGCCCATTGCACTTCGGGTGTGCTGACGCCTGCGATGTCCCCAAATGCGGGTTACTCGACTGCAAAATTTGTGGTAGTGGGGGACTGCGTTCGCGCTCTCCCCTGATTCACAATTCAAAAAATAGATTTCGTCATATCTTTCATTTTCTCTTCTATTTCCTGTCAGCAACCTTTTCTGAGAAAAGAAATATATAACCCCCAATGTGTGCTCTTCAAAATCTATACTGGACTGGTTATTTAGCTTTTTCTTTCCTCCTCGCAAATATTATCCAACCCCCATTCTTTTCCTCCCTGTCATTATCAGCCGGCAATTATTCCATCTCTGCATCATTTTCGCCAGACCGTTTGTTTCGTGGCCACCAAATTACTCGCGCCATTTTTAACCCCGCGTTTGCCCACTCAAAAATCTCTCTCAAACAACCCCCATCTAACACCCAACCCACCATCACAACAGTCCCCACACTCCCAGCACCGCCCCACCCCCTATCTATCTGGACGTCTGTATAAATACAAACTCATATCAGCTATTAACTCATATGCATTCACCATTTTAAACATGTAGCAGCGACCCCTCACTATTTCAAACATGAACAAGCACCCTGTCCCCATGTTCATTCTAATTACCCCCCTCCAAAACGAACAGCAGCCTCCCACCCCCTCTGTATAATCTCCCCCTTGATCAGCCCCCTCTGTGACTCCTACCTTCTGAAACTCCTGCCCCCTCTCCTCATGTGTAAAGTCTTTCCCTGCCCCTTCTGCAGCTCACTTGCCCTGCTGTAGGTCCATCAATTCACCTGTGATTATTCCTTGAAGGCTTAAATAGCGCAAAGCGAAGAAATAAACAGAAAGAAAACTGGAGAAAGGCAGATAGAAATCTAAACCCTCAGTAAAATGACCACCGGGAATCCCGTTTAACCGTCAGAATGATCGCACGGCCCAAAATACACGCATTGTCCCTGAATTATAACAAGATTTTAGGCAGCTTCACTTTAGGACTTTTCATTTCCTCTTGTGGGGCTCCTGTTCCTCACACACTGGAGGCTAACATGTAAGTTTTAGATTGCAAGGCTGGGCTACTTTAACCCCAGGATTTTCTTTTTGAAACTCCAGGCCCGCAGTCCAACAGGAACTGGTTAACCGGAGCCACCGAAAACCAGGGTCTCGGAGAGGAAATGAAATCTCGGGGTAAGAAACGGACACAAACTCACTTGGGCCCATGGGGCACGGCCTTGGAGAAGGTCTCAGGAAACTCCTGAAGAAGAAGAGTCCTTGTCCCAGTCTGGATCTTCAGATTGCAGGTTTCAAAATAAAAATTCTTTGAGGGGTGGGGGAGAAAATTAATTCCATTAAAACAGAGAGCAAAGAACATTTTCAAACAAAATAACGCAAGAGCCAATGTTTCATCTCAGTTACAACTCAGCAACATCCAAATACAAACAAGTCAAAGAGTTATAAAGCAGATTGAGACAGAGGGAACACACACGCACATTAAACCAGAGTGGGGACTAGCTCCGCACTCTGGAGGCGGTTTTCGGATTGGGTTCCTAGCCAGGTATATCCTGAATGAGCAGTTTGCAGACTCCACCCCTGGCATGTTGGGATGTCTCTCAATCTGCTCCCCAGGAGGCCTGTCCATTGATATGTTAATCCCAGGGCAGGACAAGTTTCTGATTCTTCCTGTCCTTTGACGTGTTCACCCCAGGAAAACAATGTTTCAGCCATTTTCTGGTTAATGTTAAAACTTTAACTCATCTTGTCGGGAATGTCACTGCAGTTCGAAATATCAAACACTAAACCCCCAACACAAGACTGTGCAAAGCATGTGGATTGTTACTGAGATTCCGTCTGTGATTTTTAGTGATGTCAGTGTGGATTGTGTAATCTGTGTGTGTGTGAGTGTTGCTGGTCCCATAATGTAACGCAAATGTCTCCTCGCAGCCTCTCAGTACGCCACTCATGGTCCCCTGGTACTTTTTGGATTGTCTGGAGAAGACATTGAAAGAATTAGAGTTAAACAATGCTAACACTAGCTGCACTGCGACGAGTATATGAGAGCTTATTCTTATCCAGGGGTGTATGTCCACATTCAGCCCCCATTCCCACACTTGCTCCCACCGTCGGATCTCTCAAGTGCTCTTCCGTATCATTGATTAGCCTTTTAAACACCGGCTGTAACACGTAATGCTGATTCCTCTCCTTTCGTAAGACACCTTTAAACTTTGTCAGACTTTTGGGAAGGTGGGGAATTGGGGCCTGCTTAGGTTCCTCATAGTGTTCCAGGGCATGGTGGAGTGTGTCGGAGGCGTTGACTGAGACCTGACCCCTTTGTTGGACGTACATTATTCACGCGTGTCTGATAGTAACTGGGAGCCGGGGTTCCCTTGTATCCTGAGCGGGTGTGATGGTTTCCTTGTGGGTAATTTCTAATATACAACCCTCCGTTCGGTTGTACCCGCATTTGTCCAGCACACCCCTGTTCCAGCTGGATGGGAGCAAATTGTGAGGCTACCTTTCCTCCTGCACCCACTCAGTGATTCCCCGTGTATGCCCTCATTCTTGCGTATGGCATGCATATCTATAGGGGTAGTACCGGAGGGAGTCATTGTCTCGGATTAACCCAATGTTCTCCACTTGGTACTGAGGGTGTGGGCCCGTGTCTGCTGTGACTGAGGGGATTGCCCATACCTATCACGTTCATTTGGTTTGAGGTGCACTTCTGAATCACCGCATACACCCATGTCATTCCTTTCAATGTACATGCGTCGATGACGCCTGGGTTCTTGGCCATCCCCCACAACCGGGCACTGTTGATCCAGCCCGGTACCTCCCCTCTTTGGATCTGGCCCAGATTGTGTCTTAATTGCCCGATCATCCACTGGCCGTAAGCTGGCTTTTTTGGGTGCTGCCCTCTTGTCCTTCCTCCCTTTCTGTTAATTGGCTGGTGGCTTTAGCATGGGTCTCTATAACGTGTACGCTTTCCAATACAGATGCCACACTCTTGCCCCCTAGGGCCGCTGCCATTTCACCACCCCTCGCTACTCTTATGAGCAAGCTGCCTCATGATCCCTTTAAGATTCGTGACCTCGGAGTTGATTCCTTGAATGTCGAGAGAGTTTACCAGGGAAGTCCCTGTGTTCACCCTTGTCAGTACATTGTTAACTAACTCTCTCTTCTGGTGGTGGAAAGCAGGATGTCCCCTGAATCTAATGGCACCCGTGGCGTCGGCCGCCTAATTAATCACAGCCTTACTCAGTAATTTGTACAGTTTTCGTAGGGGTGCTTGGTTACTGCAATACTCAGGCAGTTGCATACCTGCCAGGTTCACAATTACCTGTACAATTTCATGTTTAACATTATCATACAAGAGTTCACCGTCCGTATACAGTACCAGTCCATTCTGTGGCCCAGGGGGCATGTCTGGGCAAGATAGTCTCTGTGGTGTCGTCGTGTCCTGTGATAGCGGGGTGGTGTCGGTCCGGGGGTCCGCCGTTGCAGTCAACTCTCCGTGTTTGGCCCTCAAGACCCAATGCCAGGTATCTGTCATTCCCAAGTCTTCCTCCCCGGGACAGTGAACCCAGTTGTTGTTGTCCTGGGGTGTGAAGGTAAATTGCGAAAAATCTCTCACACACTGTAGCTTTCTCCTTTACGTCCCTCCTTGTGCACAGCCCACGGTGACCCTCCCCGTAGTTGAGGATTCCCCCTTTTCTCTTTCAGATGGCCAGTCCTCCAGATCGGGAATGAATCCTAAACCACTTGGCTAACACAGTACGGAGTGCTCGTTGCCCGTTTTCCCCCCGCTGCCTGGTAATTTAGTCTTTCTTACTTACATCATACCTTTTCAGTTGCGACCAGTGTTTCCACCTAGCTTTTCCCTTCATATCGGCGCAGGCACGTGAATAATTCCGTACGGTCCAGTCCATTTTGGGGCAAAACCTGTTTGGCTTGGGGTGATTTGAACAAACACCATGTCTCCGACCTCAGCCGGTGGTGACGGGGGTCCCCCTTTTGTCCTTTCTTCTAAATCCCTGATAGCCTGTTGGTCCTTCACTTCCTGTTGTAATTCCTTTAGCTGTCCATCCAATTGCTTAATATCATTTTTAATTTTATCTCTGATGGGTCCCATATCCTCACTTCCGGTGGCTCTGCCCTCTGGCAAGCGCATTGCCCTCCCGGTCAGCAACTCATAAAGGGGTTTATCTTAAATCCAGCATTTTTCAGTGTCCTTATGACTATCAGGAGATCTCCGATGTGGCCCCTTTCCGATTCTGACGCTATTAGGATATCATCTGCACATTATAAGATTGTACTGTTGTAAGACTCTACGTCGCACGGACTCAGCTTCTCACTCGTGACCCGATGGAAGATGTTGGGGCTGTTGTGGAATCCCTGTGGGAGCCTCGCCCATGTACACCGTCTCCCTCCCACTGTGAAAGCGAATTTATCTTGGGATTCCTGGTCCAGTGGTATCGACCAAAATCCATTGGCTACATCTAACACTGTAAATATTTTATGTTCGGGTTTTTACAATTAAAGCACACCTCGGGTTTAGGAACGGCTGCTGCAGTGGCCACCATTTCAGTGGGGTTTGTAACCTCACTGCCGACACCTTTATCTTAGTTTTCCCTATGTGGTTATCTACCCCGATGGCCCATCTTCCTCGATCATATGTGTTCTTGTCTACTTGCCCGGGCCCGGTGTCTAGGATCGCCTGGTGGGCCCGGTGTCTAGGATTGCCTGGTGGGCCCAGGCCTGGTGTCTAGGATCGCCTGGTGGGCCCAGGCCTGGTGTCTAGGATTGCCTGGTGGGCCAGGCTAAGGCCATCCTTGTACAATTGCATAAACTGTACATCGTCTCGGTTCAGCGCAGCACCTACACCCCAGTAGTTACAATATGCCTCAAACCTCCGATTGCCATATTCATGGGCACTCTCGCCCTTTTCTTGTTTTACTCCAGTCACTGTATTCCAATTAACTGGGGCTTGCCCTAAGTCTTGTGCCATTTCTGCTCTAAAGGCTCGGAAATCAGCTTGCTGCTGTGCCTGGTCTGCCTGGTTGTCCGGGCACCGGGGGCACATGCTCTATCTTAATTGGGGCCACGGGTTATGGGGGTGGTGATTCCCAACCCGCTTCCCGTTGTTCCTCATATCCTGCTGCCTGTTCCACCAGCCCGTTCCAATCTACATTATCTGCGTATTGTGCAGCTACTGGTGGCTGTGATAAAGCTGCTGAAACTGACATGAGATTTTTTGCCTGGACCAGCTCTTCATTTTGGGATTTGTTGGCCAACATTCTATTTACTTTCTTACTTAACTCTACGTGTTGTCTTAACATTAGGATCCAGGCTTCATCATCTTTGTCTTTTTTCTGATTATCCCGCCATTTTCTCTGATCAGCGGGTGAGTCAAATGGGTTCCAATTGTTCTTTATCATTTTGCCTATCGATTTCTTATTTTTGTCAGCTAAATGCTGTGTCAAGGATCCCTCTGGTCCCCACTCGAGTTTGTCACCACTGGCCATCTCTGGGTAAGACGGTCGGGGTATAGTTGTTGTCAGCGGTACGGTTCTTACCATACCATAAATACATACATCAGAAATAAATACACTATCAATATATATACAATAAATACACTATAAATATATACACTAAATACATACATCATAAATAAATACACTATAATTATATATACTATAAATACACTATAAATATATACACTATAAATACATATATCATAAATAAATACACTATAAATATATACACTATAAATACACACATCATAAATAAATACACTATAAATATATATACTATAAATACACTATAAATATATACACTATAAATACACACATCATAAATAAATACACTATAAATATATACACTATAAATACACACAAATAAATACACTATAAATATATACACTATAAATACACTATAATTATATACACTATAAATACATATATCATAAATAAATACACTATAAATATATACACTACAAAATACATCATCAATAAATACACTATAAATAAATACTCTATAAAATACACTTTAAAACTGCCCGCTTGGCCTAGTTGCTCCATCTTCACCCTTTGCCATAACTGTTCCAGGCGAGAGCAAATTCCAAATTTTAAACACCCTCTCAGAAAAATAAGTGACTCTGGAATTTTTTTGGACTCATAAATGACTGTATGGTATTTATGGCCCCTCAGTTTTGACACCTCCACAAGTGGGAATCTCTCTTGATCTACCCCAATAATTCCTCATATTGTTCCTGTTTCTGTAATACTGACAGATGATGGGAATTTCTCCCACTCAGTAGCAGTTCTCACTTCCGGCCAGTAGATGTCATCACATTCCAACAGAGTGAAGAGAGGCACAACAGGCAAGAATTATTCACATGATATTGAAGAGGTGGAATTTAGGAAATACTAGGAGACAAGCTGTTAGTAATTTTTTATTATACATAACAATATTTATAATGTTGTGCTAAATATAACTGCATTGTCCTGTACTTGAGAGTGAGATTCATTGTTATCTGGCACAGTTTGTGAGTATGAGATTCATTCTATAGTTGTCAATGGTACTGTCTGTGTGTGTGGGAAGCATTCTGTATCTGTCAATGCCCGGTTCTTAGGAGATTGTTAGATTTATTCTGAATTCTTTCAGCATCTGATTCTCTATGTGAGTTTTGGATGTTTTCTGAATCTTTCATCGAAAAATCATCGAATCATAGAATGGTTACAGTACAGGGGGCCATTTGGCCAATCGAGTCTCTCCTGGCTCAATGCAAGAGCAATTT
Organism: Cetorhinus maximus; assembly: GCF_964194155.1. Taxonomy (NCBI): domain Eukaryota; kingdom Metazoa; phylum Chordata; class Chondrichthyes; order Lamniformes; family Cetorhinidae; genus Cetorhinus; species Cetorhinus maximus. The sequence goes on from NW_027596574.1 coordinate 116,427, forward strand.
AGCTACTGCCACTCCCCATCCTCCATTTTTCCCCTTCAGGGTGTCACGGACATCATTTATATGTTTACTTATTGTCCACGGTCAAAGTGTTTTAATGTGTGCCTTCTTACCCTCAGAGGGATTTGTCCCAATGGAAATGATTTCCAGCAGCAAGCTTTTGTGAATTTAAAAATAAAGAAGATTATGGGAGTTGGTAGTGTAGTGATAATGTCACTAGACTAGTGAGCCAACCCTGGTCTGGCCTACATGTGTCTCCATATCCACAACAGTGCGGTTGATTCTTAACTGCCCTCTGACCTAGCAAGCTACTGAGTTCAAAGGCAATTAGGGGATGGGCAACAAATGTTGGCCTAGCCAGCAACAACTACATCTCATGAAATAAAGAAAAAAGGACTTGCCCCGAAGGTTTACACCTCTCACACACATTTCATGATTTTTCAATGATAGATTCAGAAAACATCCAAAACTGCCATAGAGTATCAGATGCTGACAATTCAGAATAAATCTAACAATCTCATAAGCACCGGAGATTGACAGATACAGAATGCTTCCCACAAACATATATGAAAATTAGATATGGATGAAGAAAAAAAGCAAATACGGTTGCAAGTAATAATTATTTCAGTCTCACATTTTGGATAAATTAATGCTTTGGCAGTAGTGGGGGTCTTGTAAAGCAGAGAATTTTCAATCAGCGGTGAGGCTTCTAGTAGTTGAATCGCCAGGAGGTCAACTCTCAAGTGAATATGAACTTGGAACTGGTTAAGGGAGAATCCTTCTCCCATTTTTAAGGTATCATTGTTTTACCTTGGCTGTGTGATCGCCTTGCCGCTGATTCGATGGGTTTTCAGATGGTGTTTCACGTGGTATCTGTCATGGTGTTTCTGATCTGAACAGCTTCTGCTGTTATTTTTTAAAAGAACAGGTAACTAAAAGGCTGCCTTGATCATGTAACAAATTACAAGTTCTGAGCACTTCCAAAATAAGGTTGTGGGTTGCTTTTTCACATTCTGTGTTGTAGCCTTTCACACATTGACAGCTTTTGAGACAGCTTTAGTTTCTGTAATTGAATGACTCCATTCAACTTAAATGACATTTGAATGCCTTTCAGAAAAGACATTAAGTTTCGATGTCTTTATGGCCCAGGGTGAAGTAGTGTGTGATAGCCTCGTTCTGTTGACAGTTCACCTTTAACAAGGAGACTTGTGAATTTTATAAGTGGCTGTGATTGTCCAGATCTTAATGAGGTATTTGTTTGAGTTTCAGGTCTGCCTGAACCCGATGTAGCTAAAGTCACGTGATATGTTGCCAGCCATCTTAAAGCTGCTGTTCCCATTTTTAAAATATAGTGTTAAAATTTGTAATATCTTCATGCCTGTGCTGGGCATGACAAGATGCTTATCCAATTCCCTCAGCTCCTCCCCACCACACCTAATATCCTGTGCTCCTCCCGTGTCTGAGGTCAATTGGTTTAAGTCTACTCCAGAGTTGGTGATTCACCCTGTCAGAGCTGTGCTGTACCCAGCAGGAAGGTCTCTGCTATGTGCGGGATGGGGTGTGGACACCTGCATCATCAGCTTGGACCAGGAGAAGGCCTTTGAAAGAGTATCACACACCTACATGGTGGATGTGCACTCCAAAATGGGGTTTGGGGAGAGAATCCGCAATTGGATCCAACTGCTCTACATAAACATCGGAGGCGCAGTTTCAATCAATGGGTGGGAAACAGGAAGCTTTTTGATCAAAGCTGGTGTCAGGCAGGGCTGCCCCCTCTCTCCTGACCTGTTTGTGTGTTGCATAGAACCCTTTGCTGAGTCCATCACGAATGATCCGGGCATAAAGGAGGGTGGTGTGGTGGGGGTGAGGGGTTGTGGTGATGATCTCAGGCAGTGGAGGCACTCAGGTCAAAGCCTCCCTGTACATGGACGATGTCGCCATATTCTGCACGGATCCGCTGTCGGTGCGCAGACTGATCCACATCTGCGACCAGTTCAAACTGGCCTCGGGAGCCAAGAAAGGTTGCAGCAAGAGTGAGGCCATGTTCTGTGGGAACTGGGCTGACCGATCCTTTGTTCCCTTCACCGTCAGGTGAAACCGAACCTGCTTTAGATCTAGGTTCCATCGAGGTGTGTGTCTCCGCGCTGGTGGAGGGTGTGGGTATGCGTTGTGACAGGTCGTCCAGGCTTCTTATTTCCAGCTCTTCAATGGAGGAGATGACCTCTGCGCTGGAGGCAAGGTCCTGGATGGAGCTGAGGGATTGGCTGGCTGAGGGTGTCGGTCGCTTGGCAGAGCTCCCTGTGAACCAAAGTCGAGATAATTAGTGCATGGCAGCAGAGTCAAAAGCAGCAGAGAGAGAGAGAGCACTCACAGTTGCGTTGAGAGAGGGATGATGTGGCGCAGGATCGTCACATGGGTGTTCACCACTGACCTCACCGTTGCTGCAGGCAGGGTCCACATCCTCACCAGTCAGCGCGATGGCACACTCCTCAAAGCGGGTGAGGGGTCTAATGTGGGCCACTCCACCCCCCCCGGTCTGGGTCCTCTCCCTGCTGTTGTGAGCCAGCTTCTCCTGCATGGAAACAGATGGAGAGAGTGTGAGCAGGACACATGGCACTGCGGGGAACGCTTGTGTGGTGAGCGGAGTCATGGACGGGATGAGGACGTGAGCTCCAGAGGATATGAGCCTGATGGAGATGTGAGGGTGTGTGTGAGAGTTAGTGGTGTTGTCCCTTGGGGTGTGAGATCCCTGTGGGTGTGTGATGGGTTTGTGAGTGCGTGAGTTGACAGCGATGAGAAGAGTGACTTACCCTGGTGGAACAGATGAGAGCATTCATCCTCTTTCAGCACCTGATGGCTGTCCTGTTTTGCAGGCCATTGGTGCTGACCACCGCTGCCACTGCCTCCCATGTGGGTTTGGTGACCTTGCTTTGCTGGTCTTGGCCCAGAGCGGGGGTAGAGGACTTTGTGGCAGGCCTTCGCTGCATCCAGTAGGCGCTCGAGGGAGGCGTCACTAAATTTGGGGGCAGAATATTTCCTCCTTTTGGCAGCCATCAGTTCCCAGCAGCTTCCTATCCCTTGAAGAGTGCCAGCTCTTTGAAGGGGCAGACTTTAAATATGGCACCTGGTTTACTGAAGGACTGATAAGTCGGCAGGGTGGGCGAATCAGAGGTCCATGACCCAGCATGTTTCCTGGGAATGCATAATGAATGGGGCGAGAATGGGACGATACAGTGTGAAAAGCCACCATTGCGGCTGGCGGGTTAAACGTCTTCTTTCCCACCCACCACCGCATTCAGTGCAAATCTGGGATGATTCTGCCCCAACATCGAGTTCTGGGAAGAATGGGAACTGATCTGGGAGGTGACAACACTTTCAAGACCTTTACACAGTAGAAGAAGGGTAGAGATGGGGCACTAGTTTGTGAGGACTTTGGGAGCTTTCAGACTGCAGCTGGTGATATCAGTTTCTAATTTGCTGTTCACCCTGTGTATGGGGGAATCAGCAATGCCATATACAGGAAGAAGCACCTAGATTACACTCCCATGACAGAATTGAGCAGGATGATAGAGCACTAGGCCTCATCCACATTGCATTCGCATTACCTTGTGTGTTAACCATAACCAACTTGGCCTCTTTATCAATCTCTTTCGCAGAGATACCTTATTAGCCTCATTCCCTGCTCTTTCTCCAGGGCTCTAAAAACTTATTTTATTCGTGTCGCCTTTGGCTCTTCTGCCAATTGCCTAAATTAACAAGTGACCGAGCATCAATTGCTATTTTCGTAATGGAATTACAAACTTTTATCACTCTGTGTGACAAAGTGTTATCTAATTTCACTCCTGAAAGATCTGCTTTAGTGTCCTCGTGTCCTCTTGTTACTGACACTTGTGCCGAAACAGTTTCTCCTTCTATCCCCCATAAAAAATGTAATCGTTTGCAAAACCTCTGTTAAATCACTCCTTACGCTTCTCTTCTCTAAGGAGTCCAACCCCAGCTTCGCAAGTCTTCCCATACAGCAGAAGTTCCTCATTCCGGGTACCATTCTGGTAAATCTCCTCTGCACACTCTCCAGTGCTTTGACAGCCTTCCCAGAGTGTGGAGCCCAGACTGAACGCCGACCAGGAAACCAGACACTCAAGGAGATTTCCACTGAAGTTTTCATTTTAACCATTTTGATTTCTTTAAAATCTTTTGGGCCAATAAAACATATGGGCAATGAAAGCCCAAATCACAGTCTCCCACCGTGACACATTTCAACTGCTTTTACCGAGCAGAATTAAAACTTAGTTCTGTGTAAGCATCATCATATCGCAACTAATGAAACCTCAACTCTACAATAAGTCACTCCTGGTACCCAAGTTAGATTTTGTTCATCAGCAAGAAAACCTGATGTAGACATGTTCCAGGATTGTTGCATTCTATCATTCTGTCCTGCTCAAACCATGAGGAGAGTAATGTAGATCTTCTTCCTGATGTAGAGACAGTGACCTCCCATCTACAGGAGAAATCTGAAAATTGTGAGATTGGTGACGTCACCAGTTGCAGCCTGGAAGGGGCCTTGGTATAAAAATGAAGGCCACGGTGACTTTGACACGGACACAGAGAGTGCTGGCTATGCCCTGGCACAAAGCTCAAATTGCAATGCAGCAGGAAATATAACTCAGTGACAGCCTCCTTTGTTCCTCTAAGAAACTGAGGCAGGAGAAGTGATTGTATAAACACCTCCCACGGCACCTTCCCATGCAACCACAGAAGATGCAACACCTGCCCCTTTACTTCCCCTCTCCTCACCATCCAAGGGCCCAAACACTTATTTCAAGTGAAGCAGCATTTCACTTGCACTTCCCTCAACTTAGTCTACTGCATTCGTTGCTCCCAATGCGGTTTCCTCTACATTGGAGAGACCAAACGCTGACTGGGGGACCGCTTTGCAGAACACCTTCGGTCTGTCCGCAAGCATTACCCAGACCTCCCTGTCGCTTGCCATTTCAACATTCCACCCTGCTCTCATGCCCACATGTCTGTCCTTGGCTTGCAGCATTGTTCCAGTGAAGCACAACGCAAACTGGAGGAACAGCACCTCATCTTCCGACTAGGCACTTTACAGCCTTCCGGACTGAATATTGAGTTCAACAATTTTAGATCATGAACTCTCTCCTCCATCCCCACCCCCTTTCTGATTTTTCCCCCTCCTTTTTGTTTTTTCCAATAATTTATATAGATTTTTCTTTTCCCACCTATTTCCATTTTTTTTAAATGTATTTCCATCCATTGTTTTATCTCTACCTTTTAGCCTTTTTCGATTCCTTCACCCCACCCCACCCCTACTAGGGCTATCTGTACCTTGCTCGTCCTGCTTTCTACCCTTAATTAGCACATTCCTTTAGATAATATCACCACCTTCAACACCTCTTTGCCCTTTTGTCTGTGACATCTTTTGGTTATCTCATCCTATCACTGGCCCTCTATCCAGCTCTTCTTGTCCCAACCCCCACCCCCCCCGCCCTTAAACCAGCTTAGATTTCACCCCTTTTCTATTTTTCCTTACTTCTGTTGAAGAGTCATGCGGACTCGAAACGTTAACTGTGCTCCTTTCCACAGATGCTGCCAGACCTGCTGAGTTTTTGCAGGTATTTTTGTTTTTGTTTTCGATTTCCAGCATCCGCAGTTTTTTGCTTTTATGATTGTATAAACCCCTGCACAGTGCTATAGACCTACCTACTGTGTGAGCTGCTTCTGCTCTCTCCTGTCTTTGCTGCTCCCCTTTGTCCTCCAGACCCTACCAGACCATCCATTACTGCTAAACAACAGTTGTGAAGAAAGCCAACAGCAGCAACAAACCTCTTCTCAGTGTCAGAATCAAGTTTTCAGAGTCAGGAAACAGAACAGAACACCCAGAGGTTCATCAGCAGCTTCAAATGTCAAACCAGAAACTAACCGGATTTATCTTTATAACCCTTTCAGTAGTATGGCAGAAGCAGCCTTCGTGCCTGTTAGTGCCACATACGAACATACGACCATGGAGCAGGAGTCGGCCACTCAGCCCCTCAAGCCTTCTCTGCCATTCAATAAGATCATGGCTGATCTGATTGTAACCTCCTGCCTACCCTGATAACCTTTCACCCCCTTGTTCATCAAGAATCTATCCAGCTCTGCCTTTCAAATATTCAAAGACGCTGCTTCCACCACCTTTTGAAAAAGAGTTCCAAAGACTCACAAACCTCAGAGAAAAGATTTCTCCTCATCTCTGTCTTAAATGGGCGACCCCGTATCTTTAAACAGTGACCCCTAGTTCTAGATTCTCCCACAATCCACTCTGTCAAGACCCCTCGGGGTCTTAAAAGGTTTTGATCAAGTCGCCTCTTACTCTTCTAAATTCCAGTGGATTCAAGCTTAGCCTGTCCAACCTTTCCATCCATACCTGGAATTAGTCCGGTAAACCTTCTCTGAACTGCTTCAAACACATTTACATCTTTCCTTAAATAAGGAGACCAGCACTGTACACAATACTCCAGATGTGATCTCACCAATGTTCTGTACAACTGAAGCATAACCTCCCCACTTTTGTAATCAATTCCACTCAATAAACGATAACATTTTATTAGCTTTCCTAATTACTTGCTATACCTGCATATTAGCTTTTTGTGATTCGTGCACTAGGACACCCAGATTCCTCAGAATCCCAGAGCTCTGCAACCTCTCAACATTTAGGTAATGTGCTCAGTTTTTATTCTTCCTGTCAAAATAGACAATTTCACATTTGCCCACTTTATACTCTATTTGCCAGATCTTTGCCTACTCACTTAACCTATCTATGTCACTTTGTCTTTGTACCCTCTTCACAACTTTTTTTCCTACCTATCTTTGTGTAGTCAGCAAATTTAGTAACCAAACCGTCTGTCCCTTCGTCCTTGTGAAAAGTTGAGTCCCCAGCACTGGATCCCTGTGGCGCACCATTCACTACATCCTGCCAACCGCAAAATGACCCATTTATGGCTACCCACTGTTTCCTGTTAGCTAGCTAATCTTCTATCCATATCAATATGTTATCCCCTACACCATGCGCTTTCATTTTCTGCAATAACCTTTGATGTGGCACTTTATCAAATGCCTTCTGGAAATCTAAGTACAGTACATCCACCGGTTCCCCTTCATCCACAGCACATGTCACTCCTTCAAAGAGTCCAATAAATTAGTTAAACATGATTTCCCTTTCACAAAACCACATTGACTCTGCCTGATTGCCTTAAAGTTTTCTAAGTGCCCTGTTATACATCTTTAATAATAGCTTCTAATATTTTCCCTATGACAGATGTTAAGCTGACTGGCCTGTAGTTTCCTGCTTTCTGTCTCCCTCCCTTTTTGAAAAACAGAGTTACATTTGCTATTTTCCAATTTAATGGAACCTTCCCCAATCTCGGGAATTTTGGAAAATTAAAACCAATTCATCAACCATTTCACTAGCCACTTCTTTCAAGATAAGCCCATCAGGACCCAGGGATTTGTCAGTCCACAGTTCTGACAATTTGCTCAATGCCACTTCTCTGGTAATTGTAATTCTCCTGAGTTCCTCCCTCCCATTTCCTGATGTACAGCGATTTCTGGGATGTTACTTGTATCCTCTGTAATGAAGAGTGATTCAAAATACTGTTCAATTCATCTGCCATCTCCTTACTTTCCATTATGAATTGCCAGACTCACTTTTGATAGGAGCAAACACTCACTTTGTTAATTCTTTTCTTATTCAAATATCTACATAAACTCTTATTACCTGCCTTTATGTTTCTTGCTGGCTTTCTCTCGTACTCTAACTTTTCCCTCTTAATCTTTTTGTCATTCGTTGCTGTTCTTTATATTCTGTCTAATCTTCTGACCTGCCACTCATCTTTCTCTTTAAGTTTGATATTGTCTTTAAGTTTTTAGTTAACCACGGATGGTGGTCCCTCTGCTTGGAATTTTTCTGCTCACGATATGGGCTGTCCGCAATATTAAGGGCAGGAATCAGGCGTGGGGGTCATGCTGCTGCCTTTTATTTACCATAGAAACAGAGAGAGAGAGAGAAAAACAGAGGGCAGGATTTTAAGTTGGTGAGGTGGGTGCACACCCGACCTGACTGGGTGTAAAATCACGTGCGATGACATCGGCAGCGCACCCACCAACAATTAAGAGGCCCCTTAAGGCTCTTAAAATATCAATTAATTTGTATTTTTCGCTGCCCACTCAACCGTTCATTTGACCAGTGGGCAAATAGGCCAGGTGACCTTTGTATTTTTTACAAAACCTCATCCATGGGCGGGATGAGGTTCCCAACGGCAAGTAAAAAGCCAGTAAAAAATTTTTGCCATCGTTTCAAACATATTGCTCTTCATTTGACTGAGTCACATGTGAGGACATGCATATTTCATCTTTAAAATCTTTATTGGTCAGTGTCCAATTCTTCAGCTCCCTGAGGCAGCTCTGTGTCCTCAGGGAGCTTTCAACACGCTCCCTCACACATGTGCAGACTCCCGCGCTTGCCCTCCTCCCACCCCTAGCCGGCAGCGCTGAGCCTTTCAGCGCACCTTTCACACTAGCTGGCCGTTAATTGGCCAGCCAGCGTGAATTCGCGGCCAGGGCCCGATTGCATGCAGCGGTCGTTTCACAGGTGATCCCAGGCCCGCCCGCCACACCCAATGAAGGGGAAACCCTGCCCAGAGTTAATGTTTCAGATCATGACCTTTCATCGAAGCCTTTATCTGTACCTCAGATCAGCAGGAGCTGAATACAAGATTTGAGCCAGCAGGTACAGGCTAGGTTGGGAGTGGACAAAACTGCAGCATTTCAGGTTCTACTTGGAATTTACTAAGATATAAAGAGTCAAATGTTTCTCCTTTAGCAGCCACTACAAAAAGAGTACAGAGCACTGATCTATTACAGAGCATTGTAAACTGTGAGGAGGACAGTATAGAACTTCAAAAGAACATAGACAAGTTGGTAGAGTGGGCAGATAGGTGGCAAATGAAGCTCAATGCGGAGAAGTGTGAGGGGATGCACTTTGGTACAAAGAACATGGAGAGACAATATAAAATAAGGGGTACAATTCTTAAGGACGTGCCGGAGCAGAGGGATCGGGGTGTTTATGTGCATAGGTCATTGAAGGTGGCAGGACAGTGGTGCGAGCAGTTAGTAAAGCATGCAGTATCCTGGGCTTTATTAAGAGGAGCATAGAGTACAAGAGTGGAGAGGTTATGCTGAGCTCATATAAGATGCTATTTAGCCCTCAGCTGGAGTATTGTGTCCAGCTCTGGGCACCACACTATAGAAAGGATGTGAACACATTGGAGAGAGTGCAGAAGAGGTTTACAAATATGTCTCCGGGGTAAGAAACTTCAGTTACGAAGATAGATTGGAAACGTTGGGACTGTTCTCCTTGGAGAAAAGAAGGCTAAGAGGAGATTTGATAGAGGTGTTCAAAATCATGAGAGGGCTGGATAGAGTAGATAGGAAGAATCTGTTCCCGCTCTGAAAAGGATCGAGACCGAGAGAGCACAGGTTCAAAGTGATTTACAAAAGAAGCAAACGTGATGTGAGAAAAATCTTTTTCACACAGCGAGTGGTTCGAGTCTGGAATGCACTGCCTGGAAGTGTGGTGGAGGCAGGTTCAATCGAGGCATTCAAGAGGATTATCACTAGATGATTATTTGAATAGAAACAATGTGCAAGGGTAAGGGGAAAAGGGAGGAGAATGGTGCTAAGTCATAATGCTCATTCGGAGAGCTGGTGTAAATACGATGGGCCGAATGGTCTCCTTCTGAACCCTAACAATTCTGTGATTCTGTGACATTATCTGATTGGTTTTCCTTGTGGGAACTTTTATGTTTTTCATTCTAATGGTTCAGTTTCTGCTGTGTTTCTCAACCAAAAGGCAATCATTTCTATTCCTGCTCGCTACTGGATGGTGCAAAATACTTCAATCAATTAAATATTTTTGAAGTGCTGATATCTGTTGTGATGCTGGAAATGTGTCAGTTAATTTACTCACAGCAAAGTCCCACATACAGAAATGACATCATGACAAATAATCTGTTTTCAGTAATGTTGGTTGAAGGAGAAATATTGGCCAGGAAACCAGGGAGAACTCAGCCATTATTTGACAATTTTATAGTTCCAGCTCAAAGCTTTGGGACAGATGTTTTACACTGGACAATTTTCACTTTTTCAGAATAAAGCCTGTTTCATTCCTAGAGGTTAATATATCTGCATGGTGTTTTTTTCCTGCTCCCACTTTGCCTCACCACAATTGCCTGTCGTAAGGAGACTGATTGAAGTTTGTAAAGATGATTTCAAGAAAAGAGAGAAAATCATTGCAGTTTGGCAAGTACAGTGCTGAGCTCACAATGGTTTTGTTACCAAGACTGAGTTCTGTTGATAAAAGCAAAAAACTGCAGATGCTGGAAATCCAAAACAAAAATAAAAATACCTGGAAAAACTCAGCAGGTCTGACATGCTGCGGAGAGGGACACAGTTAACGTTTCCAGTCCGTATGACTCTTCAATAGAACTGAACTGAGGCTTAAAAATTAAAGTGTTGAAGAAAATAATCTTTTTAAGAGAGAGAAGTTTTATAAGCAATGCCATCTTTAATAATTGCAGATCAAACAACAATGGTGGAAGCATTTCAAAATAAAAGCCTGGTGCAATGAGTTGCAGCAATTCACACCTCAATTGCTTGTTGTGATCACAATCATTCACTGGCAGTTATTGTTCAGGAGCTCAGCTGTGTTGCTTTGGAGGTTCTGTATTTTGCATATCCTGACATAATATTTCCGATTGGCTCCGTTCTGTCTGCGCATTCATTTTAATAGCTTAGTGTTGACACTACAATCAACACTAGGATCCCGATTTGCACATGTAAGAATCCATGTTGCAGTTGCCATGTTTGGAATAGATGGCCAATGACTGATGGTCTGTTTTACTTTAAATGCACAACACTACCATTCAGTTTCCATCAGATAGGGATCTCCCCAGGTTAGGACAGATTAGGAGTGAGTTTAAATGAATTTCTGATCAATCTCGTTCTTCTTAATCATAAACCTTATTAAGGGCTCCCTGACCGTGATATTTCTGTATTTAGAATTCAAACCTTTTATCTGTCATTTCATTGGTTTCCCTTGTGGGAACTTCTATGTTTTTCATTGTTAATAGCTTAGTTTCTGCTGCGTTTCTCAACCAAAAGGCAATCATTTCTATTCCTGCTCGCTACTGGATGGTGCAAAATACTTCAATCAATTAAATATTTTTGAAGTGCTGAAATCTGTTGTGATGCTGGAAATGTGTCAGTTAATTTGCTCACAGCAAAGTCCCACATACAGAAATGACATCATGACAAATAATCTGTTTTCAGTAATGTTGGTTGAAGGAGAAATATTGGCCAGGAGACCAGGGAGAATTCGGCCACTCTTTCTTGAATAGTGCCATGGAATATTTTGCATCCAGTTATGATGTTAGCTGGAATATCTGCTCAATTCTCTGGGGTGATACTAGATCTCACACAACCCTCTTCCCACAGAAAACCTGCAGTTTAGAGGTCTACTAATGGAAGTCAAATTACTTTTGGTCATTTTAATGGACTATCTCTTTAAATCTCTGGGCAGCGGGCAGCCCAGCTCCACAAGCTTTTCACACAATCTGGAAACAGGCTTTTTATTGGGGTGTGGGGAGCTGTGTAGCTGTTGGGATGAGGCTCTTTGTCAGAACACAGTACTCTCCAAACAAAGGGTCAAAGGGACTCAAAATGTTAGCTGTGTTTCTCTCTCCACAGATGCTGCTGGACCTGCTGAGCTTTTCCAGCATTTTCTGTTCTTGTTTCAGATTTCTATCTGCATCCAGCATCCATCAGCAGTATTTTGCATTTACTCTCTGATCAAATCATGAGTTGTCTGCAATTTTCCGTTTGAATGTCAGACCTGATCTGCAGGGTGTCTTTGTTTTCAATGTGTCTCACTTCTCACTTCCTTGCATGTCTGACCTATCCACATGTTCTTTGTTTTGCTAATGTCTTTAATTTCTTCAATGCTTCTTTCCATTGTTTCCATCTCACTCATCTATGCAGCAGTTTACATCACAGAAACGAGCTGAGATAATTTCACTTTGGGTACAATCGGGAAATTGCACTGAAAGAACATTTGAAATTGTGCTGGTTAGGTTAGGCTTCTGGCCACCAATTCATTTGGAAAATCATGAATGCAAAATCTCCCTGAACCAACGCAACAAGGCAGAATAATAAAAAGTAACTTTATTTTCTCTGTATTCCTTGATGCATTTGAACGGTAGGTGACAGATAATGTTTCAGTGATATATCTGAAACTGGTTTATTGTAATAAAATGAGAATTTGTAATCTGGGTGACCAGTTGTCGCTGAGTAAGCTGATTTAAAATGGCAGAAAAAAAATTATACTGAACCACTTAATTGTTTCATTGGGACACATCAGTAAGTTTCTTATTAAATTAAACAATTCTGATGCGACAAAAACTTTTAAAACATGCCGATGTCCACTACATGCTTTAACCTGGTCTTGCAGGGTATAGCAGAATGGTGCAACTCCCCTGTTTACGATGAGCAGATGTAACAGTCAACAGAACAATGTTTTTACAGCTGCCTGACCATGCTTTACATTTCTTCTGAAACTGCTCCTCATTAAGAGTTGCTTTTCTCACCTTCAATGTGCCATTTACATGTGGGTATTTGCGCTGAAGTTCAGCTCAGGGCCTTGCAATTTTTCTCCTGTGCAGCTAGGCCAGACACTGCCCCCTGTTGGATTTCTGTGCAACTGCAGGCACAACCACACTAAGGCAGTTGTCCACATTAGAAAATAGGGTGACAGCACCTGTACCCCGCTTCACCCTGTTGGCTGCAGTTTCTTTTGCCTGTGCCAGCCTTCCTATCCTTTGTGCTGTACTCTCCTTCCCTCCACTTTCCTCAGCACAGCCTTAGCGAACCCAAGACCATGGCTCATTCTTCTAAACTCCAGAAAATATTGGCCACTCCATTCAATCTTTACTGAACCATTGTTGCATCCCTACTATGGAAAGAATATCCTTCATTTGGTGAGGAGACCAAAACAATGGTACACAATACTCTGGGTATGATCTCGCCGAAGCTCTGTTTGTTGCAGCAAGAATTCATGTAAACACAAATAAGGATCCTCGGCTTTATAAATTGAGGCATGGGGTCCAAAGGGAAGGAAGTTATGCCAAACCGTTAATGTACACTGGTTAGGCTACAGCTGAAGGAACAGGAAGTGACGGAAGGTAAGAAATGCTTTATCTGATTGTGCTGTGCAGCAACACAAAGGTTGACAATTCTTCAGGTGTGAACCCTGGTGAGCACCACTGATCTTTTCCAACTATTAAACCACTGTCCAATAGCACAGAGTGAAATGTGCTCCTGTTACATCTTCCTGAAACTGAAGTCGGTTAAACACAGCAGCCCATGTTGAGCAATGTACATTGAGTTTGGCTGCTGGGTAGTGATGCAGCAATGATGTCATTAGCACAGTGACCTAAGACGCCCCAATGCTCAGGCCCAAGAATCCAGGCCCAAGTGTCACTCCGTGCTGAGATTCTACCTCTTCCCGGTGTTGGGAAGAATGGATGTGGCTATGTTACCAGGGAACGCTCCATTCAGTTGGAACCTGCTGTATCACCTATCCCTTGTGGAACAGTTTATGCAGAAAAACATGTTGACCACAAGTCCATCAGGCAGTGGGCTGCACATATTGTAATGTGGTCCTGCGGGAAAAGGAGATAGTGAATGCTGTCGGGTGGTTTCCTGAGCTGACTGTCAAAGTAATTTGGAAGAATGCCTCATCACCAAAACTTTCAAATTAGCATTAGGATGTAGCTTGGCTGATAGTGACAAAGGCCCTCCCCATCATGTGCATGACGGGTGTGGACACCTGCCTCATCAGCCTGGATCAGGAGAAGGCCTTTGACAGAATATCGCACACCTACATGGTGGATGTGCTCTCCAAAATGGGGTTTGGGGAGGGAATTCGAAATTGGATCCAACTGCTCTACACTAACATCAGTAGCGCAGTCTCAATCAATGGGTGGGAAACAGATAGCTTTCCGATTAAATCTGGAGTCAGGCAGGGCTGTCCTCTCTCGCCTGTTCTTTTCGTGTGTTGCATAGAACCCTTTGCCGAGTCCATCAGGAAGGATCCAGGCATAAGAGGAGTGACAATCCCAGGCAGTGGAGGCACTCAGGTCAAAGCCTCCCTGTAGATGGATGATGTCGCCGTCTTCTGCTCGGATCCGCTGTCGGTGCGCAGACTGATCCACATCTGCGACCAGTTCGAACTGGCCTCGGGAGCCAAGGTCCCTGTTCCCAGGGACACACACCGAGACAAACATCAACTGCAGCTGGAGGATCATCAACTCGGTGAAAGACGCTCTTTGGTCTGCCCGAAACTTGTTGGTCTTCCAGCACAAAGAGTTGTCCCCGACCGAGTGTTGCGGACTGGCACATTCCAAAGTCCAGGACTACGTGCTGAGGGACGCACTAAAGCTTGGGGCAGCTGCCGCAAAGGCGCAATGGGGAAGGGTCGCTGTCTAAGACCTTTCTGCCACAGTGTACCGAGGGACTGGGAACTGTTTAGAGCCCCTCGGGCTGTACAGCTCACAATAAATGTACGCCCTTTGTTTTGATCATTTCCGATTTCATGATCTGTCTCTAAATCGCAAAATCTTGATACTGCTTTGTGATGTCACAGAATTTTTTACAGTGTGGAAGGAGGCCATTCGGCCCATCAAGTCTGCACTGGGTCTCTGAAAGAGCCTTCCACCTAGTCCTACTCCCCTGCCTCATCCCCGTAACCTTGCACATTCTGTCTTTTCAGGTAACGATCCAATTCCCTTCTGAATACCTCGATCGAATCTGCCTCCACCACCCTCTCAGGAATTTTGTTCCAGACTCCAACCACCCTCTGGGTGAATTAATCTTTCCTCACATCACATTTACTCCTTTTGCCAATTATTTTGAATCTGTGCCCTCTAGTCCTTGCTGTTCATTTGAGTGGAAACAGTTTTTCACGATTTACCTTGTCCATATCCCTCAGGATCTTGAATACCTCCACCAAGTCTCCTCAGAGCCTTCTTTTCTCCAAGGAAAACAGTCCCATCCTCTACAATCTATCCTCATAGCTACAGTTCTTCATCCCGGGAATCATTCTTGTGAATCTCCTCTGTACCCTCTCCAATGTCTTCACATCCTTCCTCAAGTATGGTGCCCAGAACTGGACGCAGTATTCCAGATGAGGCCTAATTAGTGTCTTATACAAGTTCAACATGACCTCCTTACTCTTGTACTCAATGCCCCTATTAATAAAGCCTAAGATACTATCTGCTTTATTAACTGCTCTCAACACGTCCTGCCATCTTCAATGGCCTATGTACGTCTGAGGTCCCTCTGTTTGTGCACCTCTTTTAGAGGCTCTTCCTTTATTTTATGCTGTCTCACCATATTCTTCCTGCCAAAATGGATCACCTCACACTTCTGTACATTGAACTTCATCTGCCACTTGTCTGCTCAATCCACCAACACGTTGAAAGAACCGAGGAATACTCTGGTACAAAAGTTCAACACTCGGAGTCCAGATGAAATATTCAAGTGGTTCCTTTATTACGCATGCGGGGAGCAAACACTGGGCAATCCAGGCACTTCCCAACCGAGGTTCAAATGAGCACAGTTTATATATCATTTATTATCAGTAACATAATGGTATTAATTAGACAAAGGCCACAGCACAATGACCCCCTGGTTGACTGAGACCTGACCCCTTTGTTGGACGTACATCATTCGCGTGTGTCCGTTAGTAGCTGGGAGCCGGGGTTCCCTTGTATCCTGAGCGGGTGTGATGGTTTCCTCTGTGGGTAATTTCTAATATACAACCCTCCGTTCGGTTGTACCCGCATTTGTCCAGCCCCCTCCTCGTTCCGACTGGATGGGAGCAAATTGTGAGGCTACCTTTCCTCCTGCACCCACTCAGTGATTCCCCGTGTATGCCCTCATTCTTGCATATGGCATGCATATCTATGGGGTAGTACCGGAGGGAGTCATTGTCTCAGATTAACCCAATGTTCTCCACTTGGTACTGAGGGTGTGGGCCCGTGTCTGCTGTGACTGAGGGGATTGCCTATACCTATCACGTTCATTTGGTTTGAGGTGCACTTCTGAATCACTGCATACACCCTGGTCACTCCTTTCAATGTACATGCGTCGATGACGCCTGGGTTCTTGGCCATCCCCCACAACCGGGCACTGTTGATCCAGCCCGGTACCTCGCCCCTTTGGATCCGGCCCAGATTGTGTCTTAATTGCCCGATCATCCACTGGCCGTAAGCTGCCTTTTTTGGGTGCTGCCCTCTTGTCGTTCCTCCCTTTCTGTTAATTGGCTGGTGGCTTTAGCATGGGTCTCTATAACGTGTACGCTTTCCAATACAGATGCCACAGTTTTGCCCCCTAGGGCCGCTGCCATTTCACCACCCCTCGCTGCTCTTATGAGCAAGCTGCCTCATGATCCCTTTAAGATTCGTGACCTCGGAGTTGATTCCTTGAATGTCGAGAGAGTTTACCAGGGAAGTCCCTGTGTTCACCCCTGAAAGTACATTGTTAACTAACTCTCTCTTCTGGCGGTGGAAAGCAGGATGTCCCCTGAATCTAGTGGCACCCGTGGCGTCGACCGCCTGATTAATCACAGCCTTACTCAGTAATTTGTACAGTTTTCGTAGGGGCGCTTGGTTACTGCAATACTCAGGCAGTCGCATACCTGCCAGGTTCACAATTACCTGTACAATTTCATGTTTAAAATTATCATACAAGAGTTCACCGTCCGTATACAGTACCAGTTCATTCTTTGGCCCAGGCGTCATGTCTGGGCAAGATAGTCTCTGTGGTGTCGTCGTGTCCTGTGATAGCGGGGTGGTGTCGGTCCGGGGGTCCGCCGTTGCAGTCAACTCTCCGTGTTTGGCCCTCAAGATCCAATGCCAGGTATCTGTCATTCCCAAGTCTTCCTCCCCGGGACAGTGACCCCAGTTGTTGTTGTCCTGGGGTGTGAAGGTAAATTGCGAAAAATCTCTCACACATTGTATCTGGACCTGTGCCCCCTTCGCACATGTCCAGGGTCCGTCCGAACCATCGCTGATCTGGAACCACAGTGGGCCCTCATTTTTCCATCGGACTTCCGTTCCCGAATGCGAGCTCTGCCCTAGGCTCTCACCATCGCTCATTCCAATGGATAGTTGCGTAAGCCCGGTGCCACACTTGAAGAGCATTGACCTTTCCGTTGTGACATTCACACCTCCTTTCACACAATATCCGTCGCTGACATTCTTGTAGTATAAGCCCATACCGGCCACTGCTTCACGGTTTACATTCTGTATGCCGGTGGCTGCGGTAGCCAGGGCCCTGGTAACGATCGTCGACACCCAGCTTTTTTCCATCTTGTCGTGGAGGTTACCCGGTTATTGTTATTTCTGTAATGAAGCACACTGCTGGTGATCACCAGGGTTTAGGTTGGATATAAGAGGCAGCTTTCTCCTTTACGTCCCTCCTTGTGCACAGCCCACGGTGACCCTCCCCGTAGTTGAGGATTCCTCCTTTTGTCTTTCAGATGGCCAGTCCTCCAGATCGGGAATGAATCCTAAACCACTTGGCTAACACAGTACGGACTGCTCGTTGCCCGTTTTCCCCCCGCTGCCTGGTAATTTAGTCTTTCTTACTTACATCATACCTTTTCAGTTGCGACCAATGTTTCCACCTAGCTTTTCCCTTCATATCGACGCAGGCACGTGAATAATTCCGTACGGTCCAGTCCATTTTGGGGCAAAACCTGGTTGGCTAGGGGCGATTTGAACAAACACCATGTCTCCGACCTCAGCCGGTGGTGACGGGGGTCCCCCTTTTGTCCTCTCTTCTAAATCCCTGATAGCCTGTTGGTCCTTCACTTCCTGTTGTAATTCCTTTAGCTGCCCATCCAATTGCTTAATATCGTTTTTAATTTTATCTCTGATGGGTCCCATATCCTCACTTCCGGTGGCTATGCCCTCTGGCAAGCGCATAGCCCTCCCGGTCATCAACTCATAAGGGGTTTATCTTAAATCCATAATCCGTACATCGTCTCGGTTCAGCACAGCACCTACAACCCTGTAGTTACAATATGCCTCAAACCTCCGATTGCCATATTCATGGGCGCTCTCGCCCTTTTCTTGTTTTACTCCAGTCACTGTATTCCAATTAACTGGGGCTTGCCCTAAGTCTTGTGCCATTTCTGCTCTAAAGGCTCGGAAATCAGCTTGCTGCTGTGCCTGGTCTGCCTGGTTGTCCGGGCACCGGGGGCACATGCTCTATCTTAATTGGGGCCACGGGTTATGGGGGTGGTGATTCCCAACCCGCTTCCCGTTGTTCCTCATATCCTGCTGCCTGTTCCACCAGCCCGTTCCAATCTACATTATCTGCGTATTGTGCAGCTAGTGGTGGCTGTGTTAAAGCTGCCGAAACTGACATGAGGTTTTTTGCCTGGACCAGCTCTTCATTTTGGGATTTGTTGGCCAACATTCGATTTACTTTCTTACTTAACTCTACGTGTTGTCTTAACATTAGGATCCAGGCTTCATCATCTTTGTCTTTTTTCTGATTATCCCGCCATTTTCTCTGATCAGCGGGTGATTCAAATGGGTTCCAATTGTTCTTTATCATTTTGCCTATCGATTTCTTATTTTTGTCAGCTAAATGCTGTGTCAAGGATCCCTCTGGTCCCCACTCGAGTTTGTCACCACTGGCCATCTCTGGGTAAGACGGTCGGGGTATAGTTGTTGTCAGCGGTACGGTTCTTACCCTGGGTCCTTTCAGACCGAACTCATTACTTGCGGCTAATACCGGATGTAATTATAACAATCTATAAGACAAGCGATCTACCCCACCCTTACCACCCCTTGAACTATTGCCTGGAGCCCAGGTTTCTGATACGTGGGGCGCCTGACAGTTCCTGGATTGGGACGGAGTCGGATTTAGTATGAATAAAAATGAATTCACACTGTGACTCATCCCATTTCCCCGTCGGTGTCCTGCATCCTTCGGGCCCTGCTCGCAGCACCAATTGAAAGGTCCGAGGAATACTCTGGGACAAAATTTCAACACTCGGAGTCCAGATGCAATATTCAAGTGGTTCCTTTATTACACATGCAGGGAGAAAACACTGGGAAATTCAGGCGCTTCTCCACCGAGGTTGAAATGAGCACAGTTTATATATCTTGTACTATCAGTTACAACTTAATGGTATTCGTTAGACAAAGGCCACAGCACAATGTCCCCCGGTGGGCTGATAATTGTGTTCTTGTACAGTAATTGCAGTGCAGGGACTGGGCATTGTCCTTTTGAAGATCGCTATCAGACGGTGCGAAATGTCCTTCCCCATCTCTTGATTGAGTTATCCCGTGTCCCCGCCCGTGTGTCTCCCATTTCCTAACTGCAAATTTACAGCTGAGCCCTTTGTACAAGTTTATAGCTTTCACGTAAGGCTGCGACTGTTTGTGTATGCTTTGGTGCTTTAGCTGCTGGTCCTGGCTAGTACTTTAAAATAAATCCAAATTTTCTGCATCTTCAACGTCGATGTCCTTTTGAAGTTCAAGACTATGCTCATCACAGTTGACAACATTTTGAATCATCGTATCAACTGCAAATGTTGAAGTCGTGCCCTGCAAACCACAGTCTAGACCATTAATATGTATCAGAAAGAGCAACTGACCCCTGAGGAACCCCACTACAAACCTTCCTCCAATCTGGAAAACAACCATTTATCACTACTGTTTCCTGTCACTCAACCAATTTCTTATCCAAGTGCCTACTTTCCCTTTTATTCCAGAAGCTAGAATTTTTCTCACAAGTCTGTTGTGTGGCACTGTCTCAAATGCCTTTTGAAAATCCATATACACCACATCAACAGCATTTCCTTCATCAGCCTTCTCTGTTACCTCCGCAAAACTCCAAGTTAGTTCAACATGATTTTCCCTTGATGAAGCCATGCTGACTTTCCTTAATTATCCTGCACTTGTCTAGGTGATTATTGATTTTATCCGGTACTATAGTTTCCAGAAGTTTCCCTACCACTGAGATCAAACTGACTGGTCTGTAGTTGCCAGCTTTATCCTTGCAACCCTTTTTGAACAAGGGTGTAACATTCACAATTCTCCAGTCCTCTGGCACCTCGCCGGTGTCTAAGGAAGACTGGAAGACTCGGATGCATCTCATCCGGTCCTGGTACCTTATCTGTTTTAAGTAAAGATAGCCTTTCCAACACCACTTTCCGATCAATTGTAAATTCTTCTACTGTACCAGTTACCTCCTCTCTCACCTCGGCCTGGGTAGCATCGTCTTCCTTTGTAAAGACAGACGTTACTTGTTCAATACCTCCACTATTTCTCCAGCCTCCACGTGCAAGTCCCGTTTGTTGTCCCTAATCCGCCCTACCCTGTCTTTTACCAACCTTTCTTTTTATTTACATGTTGATAGAAGACCTTGAAATTCCCTTTTATGTTCGCTGGAAGCTTCTTTTCAGGCTCTCTCCTTGCTTTTCTTATTAGTTTCTTCACTTCCCTTTTGGTCTTTCTATATTTAGCCTGATTGTCGATTGTAGTTTCCACCTGACATATGTGCACTCCTTCCATTTCAACCTCACCTCCATCTCTCATCATCCAGGGCGCTCTGGATTTATTTGTCCGACCTTTCCCTTCAAGGGAATATACCTTGACATTGTCTACGATACTTTCTCTCTGAAAGTGGTCCATTGTTCAGCCACTGTCTTTTCCGCCAACATTCGATTCCAACTCACTTGACTCAGGTGCATTGTCATCTCATCAAAGTTGTCTTTCCCCCAATTAATTATCCCTGCTCTGGATTGTTCTCTGTCCTTTTCCATGGGCCAACCTAAACCTTATGATAGAATGATCACCGTCCCCTCGAGGCTCTCCCAGTGATATTTGACCACTTGGGCCAACTCATTGCCCAGAAGCAGGTCCAGCAGTGCCTGCCCTCTGGTTGGATTGGAAAGATGCTGCTGCCGAAAATGATCTTAAGCACATTCCAGGAACTCTGGCCCCTCTTGTCCCTTTGCACTATTCCTATCCCAGTGTGAATTTGAATAGTTGAAGTCCCCCATTACGATTACTCTATAATTCTTGCACCTCTATGAAATTACTTTGCAAATTTATTTCTCCACATCCCTTCCACTAGTTGGCGATCTATATACTACACTGATCAATGTCATTGCAACTTTTTCATTCCTTAGCTCTAGCCAGAGAGATCCTGTCCTTGACCCCTCTGGGACATCCTCTCTTTCCAGTACTGTAAAGCCACCTTTAACCAATATCGCCGCTCCCATCCACCCCCGGCCGTTTCCCCCCTTTCCTGTCTCTCCCAAACACCGAGAATACTTAATGCCCAGTCCTGCCCTTCTTTGAGCCAAACCTGTCGCATCGTGGCCCTGCCTGCTGTTTTGGGAACTCTGGCCATCATGTCAGGGTTAGGTTCCCCTCTGGAACTGGTGCTTTTCCCTCTGGATAGCTAGCTGTGTGCCTGCCGTCAGCATTGCTGACCTGGGCTTGTGGATTACTGGATGTCAGCTTTGCCTCAGCTCCTACATCTGGTTCATCTGCTGCTTATGCCTTTGTCACCAGAATCCTTTTCGACACATGGAGAATTTGTGCCACACAGTACTGCTTCTGGCAGCTGGAGATTCGCACGGTTTCCCTTCTTGGCAATGACAGTGTACAGCTTGGGGTAAAATGGTGTATCCGTTCTCCCTCAGATTCTTTTGTCTCAGCAGTATTTGATCAGACTGTCTCGTGCCCCCCCACCGCCCGCCTTCAGTGGTCTCCATAAAGCTTTGCAGCAGCCTCTGCATTTTTTCAGCATCATGATCTCAGACCTCCTGATCTACACTGATCTCCCTCAGCTCTGGCATCTTGCTGTGTGCTTTGTGTCCAAGTAGCAGCTCAGCTGGTCCCTTCCTGTTGTGTGTGTCTGTGTGGAGTTGTTCAGTACATGGCCACTAAGTTTTTTCAGGGTTTTAACCTCCAAATCCACTCACCCAATATTGGTTTGTTCTTTTGAGACTTTAACCATTCAGGCAACAGAACACAATCTAGTAATGTAACTCAGGAACGCTTATTAAGCACCAAAAATAAGAATTAACCAATTAGGCAGTGAATTTACTGACTTAATACAGTTTTTACTTCTCCATTCAAGCTAGGCTCACTTGCTCTCTCTCTCTCCCGTCTCTCTCCCCCTCCCCCCTCTCTTTCTCCCTCTCTCTCCCCCTCCCCCCTCTCTCTCTCCCTCTCTCTCCCCCTCCTTCCCCCTCTCCCTCTCTCTCCCCCTCCCCCCTACTCTCCCTCTCTCTCCCCCTCCCCTCTCTCTCTCCCCCTCCCCCCCACTCTCCCTCTCTCTCCCCCTCCCCTCTCTCTCTCCCCCTCCCCCCCACTCTCCCTCTCTCTCCCCCTCCCCTCTCTCTCTCCCCCTCCCCCCCACTCTCCCTCTCTCTCCCCCTCCCCTCTCTCTCTCCCCCTCCCCCCCACTCTCCCTCTCTCTCCCCCTCCCCTCTCTCTCTCCCCCTCCCCCCCACTCTCCCTCTCTCTCCCCCTCCCCCCTCTCTCTCCCCCTCCTCCCCACTCTCCCTCTCTCTCCCCCTCCCCCCTCTCTCTCCCCCTCCTCCCCTCTCTCCCTCTCCCCCTCCTCCCCTCTCTCTCTCTCCCCCTCCCCCCTCTCTCCCCCTCTTCCCCCCTCTCTCTCTCCCCCTCCCCCTCTCTCTCTCTCTCCCCTCCCCCCACCTTTTCTCTATCAGTTCTGTGGTCTTCTGCTCCCAGTTCAATCTTCAAATTCAATGTGCCTGATACCTTAAAGCTGGTGCTTTTAACTCTTTCCAAAGTACAACCCATGTGCATGATGAGTTCTATTTTTGGATTATGTTAGGAGAGTGTGGTGCCCAACACTACTGATTAACATTTAGACTCATTCACCTAAATGTTACAAATTAATTTTTAAAATAGTGAAAGTGCAAATTGGTACATAGCGTCATAGAAATTACAAAGTTACAGAAAGTACAAACAGTCTAAACAAACGCATATATCAGTGCATAGAGATTACTGCTGTATTAAACTTAAGGTTACCTCGAGGTCACCCCACCAGCCTCTGCATTCAAAGGATCATCCTCCGCCATTTCCGCCAACTCCAGCATGATGCCACCACCAAACACATCTTCCCTTCACCCCCCCCGGTGGCATTCCGCAGGGATCGTTCCCTCCGAGACACCCTGATCCACTCCTCCATCAGCCCCAACACCTCAACCCCCTCCCACGGCACCTTCCCATGCATCCGCAGAAGGTGCAACACCTGCCCCTTTACTTCCCCTCTCCTCACCGTCCAAGGGCCCATACACTCCTTTCAAGTGAAGCAGCATTTCACTTGCACTTCCCTCAATTTAGTCTACTGCATTCGCTGCTCCCAATGGGAGAGACCAAACGCAGACTGGGTGACAGCTTGGAGGAACACCTCCGGTCTGTCTGCAAGTATGACCCAGACCTCCCTGTCGCTTGCCATTTCAACACACCACCCTGCTCTCATGCCCGTCCTTGGCTTGCTGCATTGTTCCAGTGAA
Source organism: Cetorhinus maximus (assembly GCF_964194155.1). Classification (NCBI taxonomy): domain Eukaryota; kingdom Metazoa; phylum Chordata; class Chondrichthyes; order Lamniformes; family Cetorhinidae; genus Cetorhinus; species Cetorhinus maximus. The sequence goes on from NW_027596574.1 coordinate 140,116, forward strand.
GCTCAACGCAAACTGGAGGAACAGCACCTCATCTTCCGACCAGGTACTTTACAGCCTTCCGGACTGAATATTGAGTTCAACAACTTTAGATCATGAACTCTCTCCTCCATCCCCACCCCCTTTCCGATTCCCCTTTTTCCAATAATTTATATGTATTTTTCTTTTCCCACCTATTTCTATTATTTTTCAATGTATTTCCATCCATTGTTTTCTCTCTACCTTTTAGCCTATTTCGATCCCTTCCCCCCACCCCACCCCCACTAGGGCTATCTGTACCTTGCTCGTCCTGCTTTCTACCCTTAATGTCACCATTAGCACATTTCTTAGCTAATATCACCACTGTGAACACCTCTTTGTCCTTTTGTCTATGACATCTTTTGGCAATCTCCACCTATCACTGGTCCTCTATCCAGCTCTACCTGTCCCACCTCCCCTTAAACCAGCTTATATTTCACTTCTTTTCTATTTTTTCTTAGTTCTGGTGAAGAGTCATACAGACTTGAAACGTTAACTGTATTCCTCTCCGCAGATGCTGTCAGACCTGCTGATTTCCTCCAGGTATTTTTGTTTTTGTTTTGGATTTCCAGCATCTGCAATTTTTTGCTTTTATCTTAGGGTAACAAGGTACAGGTACAAGATATAGACTAATATATCACAGGTTCATAAAGAATAAAAGTCACAAGAACTACACAGCTACAAAAACCGATTACAGAACTTCACTAAATTTACAGAGACGAGGATGGTTATATATTTACAACACTCCCAGTTTAAAAAGACTAAGCTGGTTCTGATTAATTGTTTAGAACCTTGCAGTTGTTTTACTTCACACAATAAACCTTTTAAATTTCTTCATTTAAATTTTGAAATGCAATCTGAATTTCAATTGCTAGGAAGCACAATGACGCTACATTCTAATCGAATCAACATTGACTGACTTCAGAGCACTGGCTTGGGGCCGTGTGGTGTGTCCACTCGATCAAGTGTGGATCTGACTTTTAACAAGGGCCTAGTCATGTGATGCACTAATGTCCTGTATTGACTACAATTCAGCAAAGTCATGTTGGGTTAATTGATGAACATACTTCGATTGGTTGATCACTAAACATAATTGAACTACAAGCTAATTATTAAAGCTAAACTTTCTACGAATCCCCACCCTGAGGATAAAAGGCTTCAGCATTTGATGGCTCACATAACAATTCTGTCCCTGCTTTTTGGAGCAGCCCAGCTCAAATCAGTTGTGCCTCTCTGAAGTCTCCGGGTGAGGTGTTTGTTTTTTTGATTGATGGGATGTGGGTGTCGCTGGCTCGGCCAACATTTATTGCCCATCCCTAATCGCGTTTAGCTGGACCTTTCACAAACATTCACTCCCTCCACCACCGATGCACAGTAGCAGCAGTGTGTACCATCCCCAAGATGCACCAAGGCTCCTTATACAGCACCTTCCAAACCCACCACCGCTACCACCTAGAAGGAGAAGGGCAGCAGACACATGGAATCACCACCACCTGGAAGCTCCCATTCAAGCCCCTCACCATCCTGACTGGGAAATATATCACCGTTCCTTCACTGTCACTGGGTCAAAACCCTGGAATTCCCTCCCTAACAGTGCTATGGATGCACCTACAGCACATAGACTGCAGCAGTTCAAGAAGGCAGCTCACCATCACCTTCTCAAGGGTAACTAGGGATGGGCAATAGATGCTGAAAAGGTGGCTCATGATGCCTCTCTGTCATCCAAGAGCAGCAATACAACAGGAGCCAAGCCTCCAAAGGGCGGTGGTAAGAGAGGACCAACGGACTTCAGAAGATGCGCTTCCGATGCCTGGACCGTTCAGGGGGAGCACTACAATAACCTCCCAGAGCGGGTGTCACTGATAGTGCTTGCATGCTACGCTCTCCACAATCTGGCAATGGCAAAGGGGGACCCACTGGAGGAAGAGGATCTTGACACAGCTCCATAGGCCACAGATGATGAATCCCGGAGTGAGTCCGAAGAGGAGCACAGTGAGGAAAATGCTGAGGGTGTGGAGGGAGACTCAGTAACGTCTATGGAGGCAGGGATGCCTTGATCCAACGCTCCTTCAGCTAGGCTGCCAAATAAGAACTACCACCACATGCCAGGGCTGCCACCTCCATCCTGGATCACAGAAATCACCCTTTCCTTGGGCCCCAAGATACACTCAGTGCCTGTGCAATAAAGTTTTGAGCCACCCACATCCAGCATTACATACCGGCGTACCCTGCACCTACAAAATAAATGAAACAGACACACGCCAATAACACAAAAGCAAATATAATTTAATGTTGGAAGTCACATAGTATTGAAGGGAACAATATCCGGTGTTGGTGGTCACACCATTAAAACAAGATAAACAAAACAGGGAACAATAGATGACCGGTGACCAGTCCCTCTTGTTCTTAAGGTGCTTTAAACTTGCGTTTACGGGTGCTCTCCCCTCACTGGCACCGACATTGGAGACAGCCTGCTGACTCTGCTGTCCTGTTGGCCTTGATGATCTTGGTGTCATCCTCTGGCCAGTGGAGCCTGTGCTGGCCCCGCCTGGGAGGGAGCGGCCAGTGCCACGGCTGGCATCGTCCCAGTCATCGCAGCCTCATCAAATGTGACAGTCACTGGCAGAGGGATGGAGGAGCTGCTGCCATCATCCAGAGCGCCCTGAGAGGAGCCCGCAGAGACAACAAGAAGGTCGTGATCCAACGTGAGGTCGCTGTGCACCTCCCTGCTTGCTGCTGATGGATGGGCAGCGAGCTGGGATACTGGGTGCCCCATCCACTTCCCACACTGACACTGACCACTTGAGGTTAGCGTCTGTGTGAGGGCTTGCAGGCCTGAGCGCAACCCCAGGAACCCCTGATTCTGTCCCTGGAGCAGCCTCTCCATGAGACTCACCACTCTCCTCATGGAGGCGGCAGTGCGCTCAACCATGAGGGTCAACGCAGTGCCGCTGCTGCACCGGAACTCTTCCACAATGGAGACCACGGCACACATTCCCTCATTTATCCCCGCCAGATCCTTCCGCATATCCCACTCTCTGCCTCTGCCTGCACCTCAAGCGAGTGTGAAGCACAGTCACCACATGGTCCCATTGCGGAGTCCGAGTAAAGAGTGGCTCCACCGTGAGGATTCTCAACTGTGGCTGGTCTCCCTTCTCCTCAAACACCTTCAGGAACTGGGCACAGGCAGCAACATTCTTGAAGGTCACATCGAAGTATCCAGCGCTGTGCAAGTCCTGCAGACAGTAGATCTCAGCAGCTTCAATTTCACAGGATTCCAAAAGGACTCTTTTAATGAAGAAGGCTCAGCCAATGGGTGTCCCTCCTTCGCTGTCCTTCACTGCCTCCCTAACGCTGGTTTGGGGCTTGACTGGTCGAAGCCATCACTCCTTTAATTTCCCTCTGTTCGGCACTGAAGCCTCTTCAAAGGAGAACAAACAACCACAGAAGAGCCTCCAATACCAAAGGGCAAAAAGGCCAAAAGCTTTTCTGAAAAGAAATGATACCCACAAAAACTACATTTGCACATATGCAGAAGCAACATGATCATGGTCACTCCCTGCCAGGTATCAGCCCGAAGGACTTGCTCAGTTTCTCCAGCATTTTCATTTTTTACTCCCAATCATTTTATGATCGGCTGCCCATCTGGGCTTGAATGTGACATATTAAAGTGATAAGGACAGTGGGTGAAGGGGAGGTTACATCGCGCTGCCCAGTAACAGGAGGTGGTGGGTGGGTGTTGCTCGGGGTTGACTCTGGGGCTCCTGTTAGACTGAAACTTTATTAAACCAAACAATATCTTTTATATTCCAATTCAAACCAGTTAAAGTTAACAAAAGGCCAAAGTCTGTTCCCACTGGTGGACAATCAGAGATTTGGAAATTAAAATGCATGTTGTTTATTTCACATCACTGTTCACTGTGTTTTAAATATCACCTCAAATCTTGTTTCTAACAACACTAATAATAATTTTGGAGATAAAAAGTAAAGATATTTGCCTTTTACCAAAAGAATCACCATGATCTTTCCAATCACTGGTGAGAAACGAACATTGGAATTACTGGATGGAAAGAAGACTTGGGGCAGAATTTTTTGCCCGGTATTCGGGCGCATGCCCAACACGCTCGAGCGTAAGGTGACGCGCGAAGACCTCGGGCGAGCGTCCCAACGTCATCGCACACTCACGGATAGTTCAGTCAGCGGGTACGCATGAGAGTCGGAGCCGCTCCCGCCATTAATTAAGAGGCCAGTTAAGGCCCTTAAGCCAAGTGACACCGATTTAACGTTGCCAGTGCGAGTTTGCGCTCATCGCTCGGGCTGCCGACCATTCGCAAACCTCATCCACAGGCAGGATAATAAGGGTCAGCAGCATTGCCAGTGTGAGTAATGAGGGGTTTTGGCAATAGTTTGTTGCTGGTTGCTTATCGGTACTTGGCAGCTTCATCTCTGTTCAGGGCTTCATTTCAGGACTCACTGGTATCTCCAAGGCCCCCTGACGATTTTGATCGTGTGGCCCCTTCTAGGTATCAGACAGCCTCCTGTTACCTTGGTCATGGGGACTGTGGTCTCTGCTGGGCGGCATCTCCTCTGAGGAGGAAGAGAGGGGCAGAAGTGGGAGGAGGCCAGGTGTCCCAATGCAGCTTCCAGGGGAGTGACCTGCGGGAGGAGAGTTGCAGGCACAAGGGGCACAGGGCCAGCAGGTAGTCCAAGGCAGAAGGGGCTGCAGGTGCCGCCACTATCCTGCTGCCAGGGTTTACAGGCTGCGATGCAGCTACCTCAATATATCCAAGGTGCAATGCTGAAGGACCTGCAGATCTGACTGTGGGTGGACACCCCATGCCAGTGTCTCTGAAGGTCACTGTGGCCAACTTCTATCCATTGGCTCTTTCCAGGGTTCAGTGGGAGATCTATGTGGAGCCTCCCAATCAGCTGTCCACAGTTGTGTCAAGCTAGTGACAGAAGCTCTGTTCAGGCGGGTATTGACTGTCATTCATTTCTGTATGGATGAGGGTAGCCAGGCTGAGCGAGGCGGAGGCTTCGCAGTGATTGGTGGATGCCCCCATGTCCAGGGTGCCATCCACTGACACACATGTGGCCATCAAGGTGCCAGTGGGTAAGCCGGGAGCCTTCGTCAACAGGAAGGGATCTCACTCCATGAACGTGCAGATAGTGTGTGACCATAAGATGCAGATGCTGCAAGTCTGTGCAAGGTACCCAGGCAGCTCCCGTGACCCGTACACCCTGAGACTCTCCCAGGCGCCGCAGCTTTTCAGTGCTCCAGCCCGGCTGGATAGATGGCTGCTGGGTGACAAGGGCTATCCGTTGAAAAGGTGGCTCATGACTCCTCTCCGTCACCCAAGAACAGAGGCCGAACAGCATTACAACAGGAGCCACACTTCCACAAGGGTGGAGGGGATAGAGAAGACCATATCTTCAGAAGATGCGCTTCCGATGCCTGGACTGTTCAGGGGGAGTACCACAATAACCCCACTAGAGCGGGTGTCACTGATAGTGCTTGCACGCTGCACCCTCCACAATCTGGCAATGGCAAGGCGGGACCCACTGGAGGAAGAGGATCTTGAGGGAGCTCCACAGGCCACATATGATGAATCCCGTAGTGAGTCAGAATAGGAGCGCAGTGAGGAGAGCGCTGAGGGTGTGGAGGGAGACCTCTCTAATCTCCGGTGTGGCAGGCACACCAGGGATGCCTTGATCCAACGCTCCTTCAGCTAGGCTGCCAAATAAGAACTACCACCACATGCCAGGGCTGCCACCTCCATCCTGGATCACAGAAATCACCCTTTCCCTGGTCCCCAAGATACACTCAGTGCCTGTGCAATAAAGTTTCGAGCCACCCACATCCAGCATTACATACCGGCGTACCCTGCACCTACAAAATAAATGAAACAGACTCACGCCAATAACACAAAAGCAAATCTAGTCTGATGTTGGAACTCACATGGCTTTGAAGGGAACAATATCCGCTGTTGGTGGTCACACCATTAAGTAAAGAAAAACAAAAAGAGAAACAAAAGATCACCCATGACCAGTCCCTCTTGTGCTTAAGGTGCTTTAAACTAATGTTTACAGCTGCTATGCCTAGGTGCTCCCCACTCACTGGCAGCAGCATTGGAGACAGCCTGCTGACTCTGCTGTCCTGTTGGCCTTGATGATCTTGGTGTCATCCTCTGGCCAGTGGAGCCTGTGCTGGCCCCGCCTGGGAGGGAGCGGCCAGTGCCACGGCTGGCATCGTCCCAGTCATCGCAGCCTCATCAAATGTGACAGTCACTGGCAGAGGGATGGAGGAGCTGCTGCCATCATCCAGAGCGCCCTGAGAGGAGCCCGCAGAGACAACAAGAAGGTCGTGATCCAACGTGAGGTCGCTGTGCACCTCCCTGCTTGCTGCTGATGGATGGGCAGCTAGCTGGGATACTGGGTGCCTCATCCACTTCCCACACTGACACTGACCACTTGAGGTTAGCGTCTGTGTGAGGGCTTGCAGGCCTGAGCGCAACCCCAGGAACCCCTGATTCTGTCCCTGGAGCAGCCTCTCCATGAGAGTCGCCACTCTCTCAATGGAGGAGGAAGTGCGTTCGGCCATGAGGGTCAACACAGTGCTGATGCTCCACAGGGACTCCTCCATACTGGAGACCATGGCACGAATACCCTCGTGTATCTCCGCCAGATCCTCCCGCACATCCCGTTGGACATCCAGCATCTGTCGCCTAATGGACAACTCCAGAGACTCATCATCAGCCCTGAGCACTCTCTGCCTCTGCCTACACCTCAAGCGAGTGTGAAGTGCCTTCACCAATGTGCACTGAGATACTATCTGCCGAACTGATGCCCACCGAGGTGCTGGTATCTGCGCTGGTGTCTGGTTCAGAGAGTGGGTGTGGCGGATGTGCTTGGGGAGCATGGTGGTCCTCTGGGGTCAGGTATAGCTCCTGGGGGTTGTGTGCTTCGCTGCTTGGTGGCAGACCTAGGGGAGAATGAGGACAAGTCATTAGTTTAATGCATGCCAGGCACCCTGGTGAGACAATGGCGATGTGCATCATGGTGCCATCATCATTCAGTGGCCTATGGAGACTCCAGTCTGGAGGCTACCATGAATAATGAGACTACATGTTTGCACCATCCGACACTCTCACCTCAGTGCACTGCACTCTTACCTTCACCTGGCACTCCCAGCCTCTCCATGGCTGGTTAATTGAGATGCGTGGCACCTCTCAAGCCCCAAGTCCTCCTGCTCATTGTGGGAGAGGCTGAGAAGGTGTGGGGGTCCTCCGCCTGTCCGTGACCTCTCAATATTGTTATAGGATATCTTTTCCTGAAAGGACAGAGGAGCATTGATTGGTCCACTCTCTCCCTGCAGCACCATTGCAGCCTGGCCAACCCCACCTGAGGAGCACCTCACAGGGCTCATCCGAGTTGGGGGCCTCATGCCGCAAGGCACTCAGTCCAAGCAGCCAGGACTCAGCCCCTGGGACAGCTCCGGTGTCGTAGACAGTTGGCAGTCACACTGTAAAACCCCTGAGCTCCACGAGGAGACGGCCAGCCCTTAACATTTCACCACACTGACCCATGCCAACATGGTACTCGCCCTTCCTGAGCGCAGCAGGTCATTAAACCACATCGTGGCTGCTCACCCGGGCTGCCACCTCCTCCCATGCCCTCTTGCTGAGGTGCAGTGGCCTCCTCCTCCTATCTCTGGGGATAAGGGTGTCCCTCCTGGCAGCCACCCCCTCCAGGAGGACGACGAGGCACTCGTCCGAAAAACAGGGTACCGAGTGACCAGCCGACCTCCTCTCCCGCCTGGTCTCTGCATCCTCGTTTGCAGCCATGTCCTTGCAGCAACTCTGACCCGGGCAGCCTCCCTGGCGCTGCCTGCGTCGTTCTTGAACTGGCTGCCGGGTCGCCATTGGACCCAGCGGCCAACAGGCCCCCGCCTGCCCCTTCTCAAACATTTCTGCAGCTGGCGTTCACGCTGGGGGGACAGTTAAGGCCTTAATTGGTCCGCACAGTGTGAAATCGTGGTCACAGCCCACTCGTGGGCAGTGGTCCATTTCCCAGCCGCTCCCGCTCACCCTGCAAATCCTGCCCAACGTGGGCAAAATTCTGCCCTTAAGGTTCATCCAGTTCACCACCTGTGGTAGTTGCATGATAGGATGTTGATGGAGTTGTTCACTAATCACAGCGATCAAACTCTTATCAATTTGTCTCCAACAGGCCCAGGTATAAGGTGAGCAAAACTCCCAGGCCAGAATTTTGAGCTCGGTGTGCAGGCGCCCGCCCGACATGCCCGACTGTGATATAAAGCGAGTTGACCTCAGCCGAGCGCACTCTCAGCATATTTCGCTAGGTGGGTGCACGATGGGGTCGGAGGCGCACCGTCCATTAATTAACTGGCCAGTTAAGGCCCTTGAGACACTAAGTGTCCCGGACTTTACGTAGCCCGTGCGATTTTCAGGCTACCGCATGGGCTAAATGTGCTGGCGTGCAGGCCACATTGACAAAAACCTCATCCACGAGTGGGGTAAGAGGGGTCAGAGAGCTTGTAAATGTGAGTAGTTTGTAGTTTAGGATATAACTTGCTGCTGGTTGCTTGTGTGAATAAGGCATCTTCATTTCGCTTCAGAAGTGCTTTGACAGAAATAAGAGGCTTCAGTTCAGGACTCAGTTTTGTTTTCCAGGCTCCCGGAGGATTCATAACATTTGAGGCCTTCCAGGTATCAGACAGCCTTGGCTTACCCTGCGAAAAGGGATTGTGATCTCCGCTGGAGGCCCCTATTCTGAAGAGGAAGAGAGGGGTAGAAGAGGGAGGAGACCAAGTGTCCCTATTCAGCCTCCAGGCTGACCTGTGGGAGGAGAGGCACAGGCACATGGGTGCGGGGCCAACAGGACGTCCGAGGCAGAAGGGACCGCAGAAGATGCCACTAACCTGCTGCCAGGGTTTAAAGACGGCGATGCAGCTACTCAATATGCCTGAGGTGCAATGCCAAAGGAGGCTCCGTGTCTCAAGGGAGACAGTGACCTCCACCTGTCAGATGATCGGCCCTGAGATCCGTTCCAACTGTGTGGGTGGACACCCCATGCCAGTGGCACTGAAGGTCACTGTGGCCCTCAACTTCTATGCCCTCCGGTATAGAAGGGGTCAGTGGGTGATCTATGTGGAGTCCCCCAGTCAGCTGTCCACAGTTGTGTCAAGCTGGTGGATGCTCTGTTCAGGCGGGTACTGTACTTTATTCACTACCGTACGGACGAGGCCAGTCAGGCAGAGCGAGCCAGAGGCTTTGCAGTGATTGTTGAGTTCCCCCACGTCCAGGGTGCAATCGACTGCACACGAGTGGCCATCAAGGCACCAGCGGGTGAGCCGGGAGCCTTCGTCAACAGGAAGGGATTCCACTCCATGAACGTGCAGATAGTGTGTGACCATAGGATGCAGATTCTGCAAGTCTGTGCAAGGTACCCAGGAGGCTCCCATGACCCGTACACCCCGAGACTCTCCCAGGCGCCGCAGCTCTTCAGTGCTCCAGCCCGGCTGGATGGATGGCTGCTGGGTGACAAGGGCTATCCCCTCAGAAGGTGGCTCATGACGCCTCTCCGCCATCCAGGAAGAGAGGCTGAGCAGCAGTACAATAGGAGTCATGGCACCACAAGGGCGGTGATAGAGACAACCATCGGTCTTCTCAAGATGCACTTCCGATGCCTGGACCGTCCAGGGGGCACACTCCAGTACCCCCCAGATCGTGTGTCACTGATAGTGGTTGCATGCTGGACTCTCCACAACCTGGCATCGGAAAGGGGGGAATCAGTGGAGGATGATGTTGCCACAGCTGCTCTGGCGGCAGACAATGAGTCCAGTCGTGAGTCCGAGGACGAACACGGTCAGGAGAACGCTGAAGAGATAGATGCCGACCTGGGCAACCTCCAGGGAAGCAGGGACACTCGGGAGGCTTTGATCTACTGTTCCTTCAGCTCGCCTACCACACATGAACCACCACCACATGGCAGGGCTGGAGGCTCCATACTCAATACCTGAGAGCAACAGTTGCTTGGTCAGCAACATGCACTATGTGCCATTTCAATAAAGCTCAGTGACAAACAGTCACTCATAACATCATGGATTCCCCTTCACCTGCAGAACTAATGAAGCACCCAGAGGCTTGTTGAGAACCAACCCATTTAATGCTTTACAGCTTGGCATACAGAAATTAAACTAAATGAAAATGTGTTCAACACCAACACCAACTTAACAGGAACTTAAAAGCGGGACAAAAGAAAACGACTAGTGTTAAGCCCGTGTTGTGCATAAAGTGCTTTACATTTACACTGGCGGGTGCTACGTCCTGGTGCTCCCCCCTCGTTGACACTGGCATTGCAGACAGCCTGCTCACTCTGCTGTCCTGTTGGCCTTGATGACCTTGGTGGGCATCCTCTGGCCATGGAGCCTATGCTGTCCCTGCCTGGGAGGGAGTGGCCAGTGCCATGGCTGGCATCTCCCCAGTTGCCGTAGCCTCACCAGACGCCACGGTCACTGGCAGAGGGGTAGAGGAGCTGCTGCTCACGGAGCCTCCCAGAGCGGCCTGAGAGGAGCTCGCAGAGACGACAGGCAGTTGGTGCGCCACCGTCAGGTCACTTTGGACCTCCCTGCTCACCACTGATGGATAGTCGCCTAGCTGGGATACTGGGTACCAATCCATCTCCCACACTGACGGTGACCACCTGAGGTCATTGCCGGTCATTGAGGGCTTGCAGGTCTGAGCGCATCCCCAGGAAGCCCTGGTTGTTCTCCTGGAGGAGCCTCTCCATGAGAGCTGCCACTCTCTCTATGGAGGAGGCAGCGCACTCGGCCATGAGGGTCGTTGCATTGCTCATGCTCCGTATGGACTCCTCCACAACGTAGACCATGGCACGCATTCCCTCATGTATCTCCGTCAGATCCTCCCACACAACCTGCTGGACTTCCAGCATCTGCTGTCTCAGGGACGACACCAGAGGCTCATCAGCAGCCACTGACTGAGCATGTTTCTGGTCCCCAGCCGTCCTCCAACTGCCAGTGCCCTGGACGTGCTCTGCCTCCGCCTACACCTCAAGCGAGTATGAAGTGCCCTCACCGCTGTGCACCGAGTTTCTAGCTGACAATCTTATTCTCACTGAGGTGCTGGTATCTGCGCTGGTGCCTGCCTGGCTGAGAGGGTGTGGCGCTGGTGCCTGCCTGGCTGAGAGGGTGTGGCGCTGGTGCCTGCCTGGCTGAGAGGGTGTGGCGCTGGTGCCTGCCTGGCTGAGAGGGTGTGGCGCTGGTACGTTCATATCATCTGTGTCTCAGGGGTCAGCGGCGGTCCCTCAGGCTCCTGAGACCGGGCGTGCTCTGGTGAGGCTGAAAGGGAGAACCAGGACATTTGATTAGTTGAAGTAGTTACACTGTTAATGTGCATGCCTGGCACCCGGATCAGGATGCGCTCGTCTTTCCATTATCAATGGGAATCCCATGTTGGAGGCTGAAATCAATACATAGCAGATGACCGAACTCAGTGGCTGCCTGCACCGTTTTTGAATAGGCCGCCGGGTCGCCATTGGACCCGGCAGTCATTGGCCTCCTTCGCTGCCCGCCCCTTGCTGCAGATATCAGGAGGCACGAATTACGTTGGGCGGGCTGTAATTGGCCCGCCCACGTAAAATCGCGGTGTGCAACCGATGGTTTTAGGGTTCCTGCTTCGATACCAATCTGGGCTACAAATTCCAAATGCCCACCACCCTCTGGGTGACACAGTTATTCCTAATATCCCTTCGAACCCTTCTTCCAAGCATCTTAAATCTGTGCCTCCTGCTAATTGACCTCTCCACTGGGGTAAACAGGGCATCTTGTCCTCTCTATCTCGGCCCCTCATAATTTTGTACACCTCAATTAGGTCACCCCTTAGCCTCCTCTGTTCTAAGGAAAACAACCCCAGCCTACCCGGTCTCTCCTCATAGCTGCAATTTTCAAGCCCTGGCAGCATTCTTGTAAATCACCTCTGCACTTTCTCCAGAGCAATTATGTCCTTCCTGTAATCTGGTGACCAGAACTGTGCACAAAATTCCAGCTGTGGCCTAACCAGCGCTATATACAGTTCCCTCATTACATCCCTGCTTTTATATTCAATACCTTGTCAAATAAAAGACAGCATTCCATATGCTTTCTTGAGCACCTTATCCACCTGTCCTGCCACCTTCAGGGACCTCTGGACATGCATTCCAAGGACTCTCAATTCCTCAACCCCTCCAATATCCTCCCATTTATTGAGTATTCCCTTGCTTTGTTTGCTCTCCCCAAATGCATTACCTCAGACATTTCCGATCGAACCCCATTTGCTACTTTTCTGCGCACTCGGCCAAACCATTGATATCTTCACAATTCATGACATGGACAATTTTTGTGACATGGGCAAATTTCCCAACTATGCCTCCCACATTTAAGTCCAAATCATTAATACACACCACAAACAGCAAGGGGCCCAATACTGAGCCCTGTGGAACACCGCTGGAAAGAGCTTTCCTTTCGCTAAAACATTTGTCGACCATTACCATTCGTTTCTTGTCATTGAGCCAATTTTGGATCCAACCCACCACATTCCCCTGTGTCCCCTGTGGCTTTGACTTTTCTGACCAGTCTGCCACATGGAACTTTGTCAGATACCTTACTAAAATCCATGTAGACAACATTCACTGCACTACCCTCATCAATCCTCGTTATTTACTCAAAAAATTCAGTTAAGTTAATAAGGCACAGCTTTCCCTTAAGAAAACCATGCTGACTGTCCCCGATTAATCTGTGCCTTTCTAATTGACAGTTTTCTCTGTGTCTGAGAATTGATTCTAATAATCTGAATACTACCTAAGTAAGACTGACTGGTCTATAATTATTTGGCCTATCTGTACAATGGCACAACATTCACAGACCTCCAGTGCTCTGGTACCTCGCCTGTATCCAGTGAGGAGTGAAAAATGATTTTTTTGTGCAAAACTGTACTTTCAGATATTTTATGAACATAGAAGATGACAAGACATTTCAAAATGGCCTTCACAAAAAGAGTAATAATATTCAGCTTTTCCTTGCAGATCATGTTGCACTCTGAGGTGCTTCAGTACAATTGTGATACATGTAATATTCACTGCATACATTCAATGTGAGTCACACAGCCTGAAGGGTCAATACGATTCCCAGCACCTCGGTGCACTACGGCTGAAAGGTCTTAGACAGCGACCTTTCCCCTGTGCAGCGGCTGCCCCAAGCTTTAGTGCGTCCCTCAGCACATAGTCCTGGGCGTTGGAATGTGCCAGTCTGCAACACTTGGTCAGGGACAACTCTTTGCGCTGGAAGACCAACAAGTTTCGGGCAGACCAAAGAGCGTCTTTCACTGAGTAGATGATCCTCCAGCTGCAGCTGATGTTTGTCTCGATGTGCGTCCCTGTCCCTGGGATCAGCCCGTAGAGCACAGAGTCCTGTGTCACAGAACTGTTCGGGATGAACCACGGCATAAACCACTGCATCTCTCTCCAGACCTTCTTTGCAAAGGCACAATCTACAAGGAGGTGAACAATGGTCTCTTCCCTACCACAGCCACCTCGAGGGCAACGTGCAGAGAGGGTGAGACTCCTGGTGTGTAGGAAGGAACTGACGGGGAGGACCTTTCTCACCACCCGTTAAGCTATGTCTTTGTGCTTGTTGGAAAGTTCTGGTGATGAGGTATTCTGCCAAATGACTTTGACAGTCTGCTCGGGGAACCATCCCACAGGATCCACCCTCTCCTTTTCCCTCAGGGCCTCTTGGACGTTACTGCCTGGTGGACTTGTGGTCAAAGTTGTTTCTCTGCATAAATCTTTCCACGAGGGACAGGTGGTACGGCACGGTCCAACTACCTGGAACGTTCTGCGGCAGCGTGGCCAGACCCATCCTTCGCAACACCGGGCACAGGTAGAACCTCAGCACATAGTGACACTTGGTGTTTGCGTACCGAGGGTCTACAGACAGCTTGATGCAGCCACACACAAAGGTGGCCATCAGGATGAGGGTGATGTTAAGCACATTTCTTCTAGAGGCTTGTACATCGCGTCCCTGCGAACACAATCCATTTTTGACCTCCAGATAAAGCGGAAGATGGCTCGAGTGATCGCCACCACGCAGGAGTGAGGAATGGGCCAGACCTGCGCCACGTACAGCAACAGCGAGAGTGCCTCACACCTGATGACCAGGTTCTTACCCGCAATGGAGAGGGAGCGTCGCTCCCACATGCCCAGTTTTCTTTCCACCATAGCCACTCGCTCCTTCCAGTTTCTAACGCATGCCCTGGTCCCTCCAAACCATATCCCCATCACCTTCAGGCAGTCTCACCTGGTGACGAACGGGACAAAGGATCGGTCAGCCTAGTTCCCAAAGAACATGGCCTCGCACTTGTCATGATTTACCTTGGCTCCCGAGGCCAGTTTGAACTGATCGCAGATGCTGATTAGTCTGCGCACCGACAGCGGATCCGAGCAGAAGATGGCGACATCGTCCATCTACAGGGAGGCTTTGACCTGAGTGCCTCCACTGCCTGGGATCGTCACTCCTCTTCTGCCCTAATTCTTCCTGATGGACTCAGCAAAGGGTTCAGTGTAACATCCGAACAGGACAGGGGAGAGAGAGCAGCCCTGCCTGGCTCCAGATTTAATGGGAAAGCTATCTGATTCCCACCCATTGATTGAAACTGCGCTACTGATGTTAGTGTTGAGCAGTTGGATCCAATTGCAGATTCCCTCCCCAAACCCCATTTTGGAGATCACATCCACCATGTAGGTGTGCGATATTCTGTCAAAGGCCTTCTCCTGATCCAGGCTGATGAGGGAGGTGTCCACACCCCTGTCCTGCACATAGGCAATCGTATCCCTGAGCAGCGCGAGGCTGTCAGAGATCTTCCTGCCCGGCACAGTGCAGGTCTGGTCAGGGTGGATCACCAACGCTAGAGCAGACTTCACCCAATTGTCATTGACGTTGGACAGAATCTTATAATCCATATTCAACAGTGAGATGGGTCGCCAATTTCTAATTTCCTCCCCTTTCCACTTCCACTTGTAGATGAGGGTGTTGCCTTTCCTCATGGATTCTGACATGCTGCCGGCCAGGAGCATACTCTCGTACACTTCCAGCAGGTCTGGGCCCATCCAGTCCCACAGAGCCGAATACAACTCCAACGGCAAGGCGTCGCTTCCGGGAGTTTTACTCTTCTCGAAGGACTCAAGGGCCTTAGTCAGTTCGTCATGAGTTAGCGGTTTGTCCAGGCTCTCCCGTGTACTGTCGTCTAATACCTCTGTGATAAAGGACAGGAAGGACTGGGAGACCGTGCTGTCTGTGGGCTTCATCTCTTGGAGTTCCTCCTTGACATCAACCCCATCGACTGCAGCCGGAGCAGATTCTGCATGTTTCGCTGGAGTCAGGACATTTCCCTCTGTTCCTTTCTCGCTTTCTGGATGAGTACCTTCTTGATATCCTCCTTGATCGCTTCCCACCAGTGTGTCAGGGAATCAAAGAGTGTTTCACAGTTCCCCAGCCTTTGTAATCCTTCTTGAGTTCTCTGGGGTCAGCAGTTTCACGTTCAGCTTCCATGTCCCCCGGCCAAGCCTCTGGTCTTCCTGTAAGTGACATTTGACCGGTAGGAGGCAGTGGTCAGAGAAGAACACTGGCTTGATGTCCGTGGACCTGACTGTGAACGCTCGGGACACAAACAGGAAGTCTATCCTTGAGTGGGTGGACCACTCTGGCCGCGACCAGGTGTATCTCTGCTGCGCTTCATCTGCAGGGTTGCTGAAGACGTTGTGCAGCTTGCCATCCTTTACTATTTCCATCAGGGATCTGGACGTGGTGTCCAGTCTGCTGTCGGCCCTGCCAGATTGTCCAGCTCCATCGATGATGCGGCTGAAGTCACCGCCCAGAATGGCCAGCCTGGAAGTCGCCAGCAGAAGTGGGAGCTGCTGAAGGACAACCAGCCACTCGCTGTTTTGATCCGGGGCATACATGTTAATTAACTAGAGTGGCGCATTCTTGTACAATAATGTCCGCTACGAGGAGGGGCCCGCCCACCACCTCCTCAACCTCGGACATGGTGACATTGCCTCCCTGCAGCTGAATACCCAGGCCGGAGGAACGAGAGTCGTTTCCTCCCGACCAGAGTGATGCCCCTTGGGACCACCATCGTGCCCATTGCCTGTAGGAGCTGAGGTGCAGTATTGCACACTCCTGCAGAAACAACAGGTCAGCTTTGACCTTGGCAAGGTAATCCAAGGTTGCAACACATCGCGTAGCAGATTTAACGCTACACACGTTGATGGACTCAATCTTGATCCCCATTTTAATGCATTTTCTCACTTACCAGTCCTGTTGTTTTTGTCAGTTCCAGTCCTTTGGTTTGCTCCTACAAACCCATAGTGTTTGCAAATTGTCTCGCTTTTGACGGGCTGAGGAAACAGCCCAGAACCGCCCCGTTGGAAATGTTCCGCTCAGGTGACAACGGGGGGTTCGTGCAAGGAGCGAGGTTTGGATTGTTCTCTGCTGGAGAAATCTCTCTGATCCATTCCCCCTCAGGGGCGTTGCTGCTTCCCAGAGATGGGGTGCACTGACAGAACACTGACATCGGGAACACGGTAAATGATTTGCTGCAGGACCGATTAGTTTGTGGAGTTCAAGACGATGCCACAGAGCGCCTTTCACTCACCGAGGTAAACATCGTCTTTAAGCGTACCCAAGGAATCTCCCTCGCCATGGAAAGTGCAGTGAGAGACTGGCAGGCTTTGTACACATACAACATGGCGCTGTTCTTCATGTGGGGCAGGAACCTGCTGCTGAGTGTGGCGTGGAAACCAGACCCACAGCATCGAGGGGAGATGCAATGTCTGCTGTTAAAACCATGAAAAGTCCTTTATCAAAAGAAAGAATTCATCAGCGGCTCCAAGATTAAGTTGTTATAGATGTGGAGGTGACCATGTGCCAGACAGCTGTAAATTCAAGGAGGCAGAATGTCATTATTGCCATAAGAAGGGTCGAAACAGCCCACAAAGCATCAAACCAAGAAGATTGAATTAAAGAATACAGCAGAACCTGAAGCTGCTGACACCGACATCTATTCACTGTGTAATGTAACAGCTGTAAAAACCAAGCCTGTATAAAGTAACAGCTGTAAAAACCGAGCCTGTGTAATGTAACAGCTGTAAAAACCAAGCCTGTATAAAGTAACAGCTGTAAAAACCGAGCCTGTGTAATGTAACAGCTGTAAAAACCAAGCCTGTATAATGTAACAGCTGTAAAAACCGAGCCTGTATAAAGTAACAGCTGTAAAAACCGAGCCTGTGTAATGTAACAGCTGTAAAAACCAAGCCTGTATAATGTAACAGCTGTAAAAACCGAGCCTGTATAAAGTAACAGCTGTAAAAACCGAGCCTGTGTAATGTAACAGCTGTAAAAACCGAGCCTGTGTAATGTAACAGCTGTAAAAACCGAGCTTGTATAATGTAACAGCTGTAAAAACCGAGCCTGTATAAAGTAACAGCTGTAAAAACCGAACCTGTATAAAGTAACAGCTGTAAAAACCGAACCTGTGTAATGTAACAGCTGTAAAAACCGAGCCTGTATAATGTAACAGCTGTAAAAACCGAGCCTGTGTAATGTAACAGCTGTAAAAACCGAGCCTGTGTAATGTAACAGCTGTAAAAACCAAGCCTGTGTAATGTAACAGCTGTAAAAACCAAGCCTGTGTAATGTAACAGCTGTAAAAACCGATCCTGTATAATGTAACAGCTGTAAAAACCGAACCTGTATAATGTAACAGCTGTAAAAACTGAGCCTGTGTAAAGTAACAGCTGTAAAAACCGAGCCTGTGTAATGAAACAGCTGTAAAAACTGAGCCTGTATAAAGTAACAGCTGTAAAAACCAAGCCTGTGTAATGAAACAGCTGTAAAAACCGAACCTGTATAATGTAACAGCTGTAAAAACTGAGCCTGTGTAAAGTAACAGCTGTAAAAACCAAGCCTGTGTAATGAAACAGCTGTAAAAACTGAGCCTGTATAAAGTAACAGCTGTAAAAACCGAACCTGTGTAATGAAACAGCTGTAAAAACTGAGCCTGTATAAAGTAACAGCTGTAAAAACTGAGCCTGTATAAAGTAACAGCTGTAAAAACCGAGACTGTGTAATGTAACAGCTGTAAAAACCGAGCCTGTGTAATGAAACAGCTGTAAAAACCGAATCCATCACTGTCACAATCCAAGTTAATGAGAAGCCATTAATAATGGAGGTGGATATGGAGGCCTCAACTACAGTGGTGGGAGAGCACACTTTCAGATCCCTGACTAAAGGTAGAAAGTTAGTAAACCTGGAGCAGAGAACCGCTAAATTAAAGATATTGCACTGGAGAATCTATTCAGGTAAAGGGGATCGCCACAGCACCAGTGTCTTACAGGCAACAGACAGCCCAGCTGCCTGTGATAATAGTGACTGGAGAAGGACCCAGTCTGTTAGGCCGAGACTGGTTACAGAAGATCAAGCTTGACTGGTCTGAGATATTTCACCTGAAAACAGGAGTTCCTGAACTGCTAAGGAAATACGCCATGGTATTTTGGGATTAATCAGGGAAGTTAAAAGCTCACGATATATGTGGATCCACAGGTGACACCACGTTTCTTTAAGACCGGACCTGTGCCTTATGCATTGAAGGAGAAGGCGGATGCAGAACTGTGCCAGTTAGAAAAACTGGGCATCGCCCAAGCTGTCCAATTCTCAGAGTGGGCAGCACTCATAGTTCCAGTGGTTAAGCCTGACCAAACCATAGGAATTGGTGGGAAGTATAAGTTGACAGTGAATAAGGCAGCAAAACCAGACAACTGCCCCATTCCAAGGATAGACCAATTGTATGCAAAGCTGGCTGGAGGCAAGTCCTATACAATAGTGGATATGAGCCAACCATCCAACAATTAGAACTGGATAAATCATCGAGAGAATACATGAGTATTAACACACACACAGGTCTTTATCAAAGAACAAAGAAAAGTACAGCACAGGAACAGGCCCTTTGGCCCTCCAAGCCTGTGCCAATCATATTGCCCGTCAGCTAAAACATTTTGCACTTCCGGGGTCCGTATCCCTCTATTCCCATCCTATTCATGTATTTGTCAAGCTGCCTCTTAAACACCACTATCGTACCTGCTTCCACCACCTCCTCTGGCAGCGAATTCCAGACACTCACTACCCTTTGCGTAGAAAACTTGCCCCACACATCTCCTCTATAGTTTCCTCCTCTCACCTTAAATCTATGTCTCCTAGTAATTGACTCTTTCACCCAGGGAAAAAGCTTCTGACTATCTCCTCTGTCCATGCCACTCATAATTTTGTAAACTTCGATCAAGTCGCCCCTCAATCTCCGTCGCTCTAGTGAGAACAATCCGAGTTTCTCCAACCTCTCCTCATAGCTAATAACCTCCAGACCAGGCAGCATCCTGGTAAACCTCCTCTGCACCCTCTCCAACGCCTCCATATCCTTCTGGTAATGTGGTGACCAGAATTGCACGCAATATTCCAAGTGTGGCCTAACCAAGGTTCTATACAGCTGCAGCATGACTTTCCAGCTTTTATACTCAATACCCCTGCCGATGAAGGCAAGCATGCCATATGCCTTCCTGACTACCTTATCCACCTGCGTTGCCACTTTCAGTGACCTGTACACCCAGATCCCTCTGCCCGTCGATGCACTAATGGTTCTGCCATTTACTGTGTAATTCCTGCCTGTATTAGACCTTCCAAAATGCATTACCTCGCATTTGTCCGGATTAAACTCCATCTGCCATTTCTCCGCCCAAGTCTCCAACCGATCTATGTCCCGTTGTATCCTTTGACAATCCTCTTCACTATCTGCAACTCCTCCAACCTTGGTCTCGTCTGCAAACTTACTAATTAGTCCAGTTACATTTTCCTCCAAATCATTTATGTATACTACAAACAGCAATGGTCCCAGCACTGATCCCTGTGGAACTCCACTAGTCACAGCTCTCCATTCAGAAAAGCACCCTTCCACTGCTACCCTCTGTCTTCTATGTATATCAGTACAGGTCTTTATCAGCCCTGACAATATTCCGGCAATGCTACTGAAGACTTGTGCTTTAGTAATTGCCACGCCCCTAGCCAAGCTGTTCCAGTACAGCTACAACACTGACATCTACCCGGCTATGTGGAAAATTGCCCGGATTTGTCCTGTACACAAAAAGCAGGAAAAATCCCATCTGGCCAATTACCGCCCCATCAGCCTACTCTTGGTCATCAGTAAAGTGATGGAAGGGGTCATCAACAGTGTTGCCAAGCAGCACTTGCTTAGCAATAACCTGCTCACTGATGCCCAGTTTGGACTCCGCCAGGGTCACTCAGCTCCTGACCTCATTACAGCCTTGGTTCAAACACGGATAAAAGAGCTGAACTCCAGAGGTGAGGTGAGATTGACTGCCCTTGACATCAAGGCTGTTTTTGACTGAGTGTGGCATCAAGGAGCCCTAGCAAAACTGGAGTTAATGGGAATCGGGAGAAAACCTTCCACTGGTTGGAGGCGTACCTAGCACAAAGGAAAATGGTTGTGGTTGTTGGAGGTCAGTCATCTTGGTTCAGGACATCAGTGCAGGAGTTCCTCAGCGTCGTGTCCTCGGCACAACCATCTTCAGCTGCTTCATCAATGACCTTCCTTCCATCATAAGGTCAGAAGTGGGGATGTTTGCTGATGGTTGAAGATACTGAAGCAGTCCATGTCCAAATGCAGCAAGACCTGGACAATATCCAGGCTTGGGCTGACAAGTGGCAAGTAACATTGGTGCCAGACAAGTGTCAGGCAATGACCATCTCCAACAAGAGAGAATCCAACCATCGCCCCTTGACATTCAATGGCATTGCCATCACTGAATCCCCCACTATTAACATCCTGAGGGTGCCATTGACCAGAAACTGAACTGGACTAGCTGTATAAATACTGTGGCTACAAGAGCTGACCACAGGCTAGGAATCCTGTGGAGAGTAACTCACCACCTGACTCCCCGAAGCCTGTCCACCACCTACAAGGCACAAGTCAGGAATGTGATGGAATACTCCCCACTTGCCTGGATGAGTGCAGCTGCCACAACACTCAAAAAGCTCAACACCATCCAGGACAGAGCAGCGCGCTGATTGGCACCCCATCCACAAACATTCGCTCCCTCCACCACCAACGCTCAGTAACAGCAGTGTGTATCATTTACAAGATACACTGCGGGAACTCACCAAGGCTCCTTAGACAGCACCTTCCAAACCCATGACCACTACCATCTAGAAGGACAAGGGCAGCAGATACATGGGAACACCAGCGCCTGGAAGTCCCCCTCCAAATCACGCACCATCCTGATTTGGAAACATATCACCTTTCCTTCGCTGTCGCTGGGTCAAAATCCTGAAACTCCCACTCTAAAAACACTGTGGGTGTACCTACACTACATGGACTGCAGTGGTTCAAGAAGACCAGAGGCTTGGCCGAGGGGCATGGAAGCTGAACCTGCAACTGCTGACCCCAGAGAACATTGAGGAGCTCAAGAGGGATTACAAAGGTTGGAGAACCGTGAAACCCCTTTTTGAGTCCCTGATACACTGGTGGGAAGCGATCAAGGGAAACATCAAGAGGTTTTTCATCCTCAAAGGCACCCAGAAAGCTAGAAAGGAACAGAGGGAAATGTCCCGACTCCAGAAAAACATGCAGGATCTGCTCCGGCTGCAGTCGATGGGGGTCGATGTCAAGGAGGAACTCCAAGAGGTGAAGAGCCAGCAAGCCTCGCCCTTTGCCTCGGAGGCCTCCAAGATCATCTTCCGGTCCAGAGTCCGTTACATGGAGCAGGATGAGACGTGCTCACGTTTCTTCTTCCAAAAGGTACACTCTGTGATCAGCAGCCCGAAGGAAGAAGACGGCTCAGTAAAGTCATCGCCCTCCGACATTTTGAGGATCAGCAAATCCTTTTATTCCGGATTGTATGACGTGAAGCCCACGGACAGCACGGCCTCCCAGTCCTTCCTGTCCTCTATCACGGAGGTCTTAGACGACAGTACACGGGAGAGCCTGGACAAACCGCTAATTCCTGATGAACTGACTAAGGCCCTTGAGTCCTTGGAGAAGAGTAAAACTCCCGGAAGCGACGGCTAGCCGGCGGAGTAGTATTCGGCTCTGTGGGACTTGATCGGCCCAGACCTGCTAGGAGTGTACGAGAGTATGCTCCTGGCCGGTAGTATGTCAGAATCCATGAGGAAAGGCATCATCACCCTCATCTACAAGCACAAGGGGGGAAGGGGAGGAAATTAGAAATTGGCGACCCATTTCACTGTTGAATGTGGACTATAAGATTCTGTCCAAGGTCATCGCCAATCGGGTCAAATCCGCTCTGGAATTGGTGATCCACCCTGACCAGACCTGCACTGTGCCGGGCAGGAAGATCTCTGACTGCCTCGCGCTGCTCAGGGATACGATTGCCTATGTGCAGGACAGGGGTGTGGACACCTGCCTCATCAGCTTGGATCAGGAGAAGGCCTTTGACAGATTATCGCACACCTACATGGTGGATGTGCTCTCCAAAATGGGGTTTGGGGAGGGAATTTGCAATTGGATCCAACTGCTCTACACTAACATTACTAGCGCACTCTCAATCAATGGGTGGGAATCTGATAGCTTTCCGATTAAATCTGGAGTCAGGCAGGGCTGTCCTCTCTCCCCTGTCCTGTTCGTGTGTTGCATAGTACCCTTTTCTGAGTCCATCAGGAAGGATCCGGGCATAAGAGGAGTGACGATCCCAGGCAGTGGAGGCACTCAGGTCAAAGCCTCCCTGTACATGGACGACGTCGCCGTCTTCTGCTCGGATCCGCTGTCGGTGCGCAGACTGATCCACATCTGCGACCAGTTCGAACTGGCCTCGGGTACCAAGGTAAATCGTGGCAAGAGTGAGGCCATGTTCTTTGGGAACTGGGCTGACCGATCCTTTGTCCCCTTCACTGTCAGGGCTGACGGCCTGAAGGTGCTGGGGATATGGTTCGGAGGGACCAGGGCATGCGTTAGAAACTGGAAGGAGCGAGTGTCTATGGTGAAAAGGAAACTGGGCATGTGGGAGCGAAGCTCCCTCTCCAGTGCGGGTAAGAACCTGGTCATCAGGTGTGAGGCACTCTCGCTGTTGCTGTACGTGGCGCAGGTCTAGCCCATTCCACTCTCCTGCGTGGTGGCGATCACTCGAGCCATCTTCCGCTTTATCTGGAGGTCAAAAATGGATCGTGTCCGCATGGACGCGCTGTACAAGCCTCTAGATAAAGGGGGAAAAAACGTGCCCAACATCGCCCTCATACCGATGGCCACCTTTGTGTGGCTGCATCAAGCGGTGTGTAGTCCCTCAGTATACAAACACCAAGTGTCACTATGTGCTGAGGTTCTACCTGTCCCCGGTGTTGCGAAGGATGGGTCTGGCCACGCTGCCGCTGAACGCTCCAAGTAGTTGGACCGTGCCCTACCACCTGTCCCTGGTGGAAAAATTTATGCAGAAAAACACCTTTGACCACAAGTCCATCAGGCAGTGGTCAGCACGTAACGTCCTAGAGGCCCTGAGGGAAAAGGAGAGGGTGGATCCTGTGGGATGGTTCCCCGAGCAGACTGTCAAAGTCATTTGGCAGAATGCCTCATCGCCAGAACTTTCCAACAAGCACCAAGACGTAGCTTGGCTGGTGGTGAGAAAGGCCCTCCCCGTCAGATCCTTCCTACACGTCAGGAGTCTCACCCCCTCTGCACGTTGCCCTCGAGGTGGCTGTGGTGGGGAAGAGACCGTTGTTCACCTCCTTGTGGATTGTGCCTTTGCAAAGAAGGTCTAGAGAGAGATGCAGTGGTTTCTGTCGAGGTTCATCCCGAGCAGTTCTGTGACACAGGACTCTGTGCTCTACGGGCTGTTCCCAGGGACACACACCGAGACAAACATCAACTGCAGCTGGAGGATCATCAACTCGGTGAAAGACGCGCTTTGGTCTGCCCGAAACTTGTTGGTCTTCCAGCGCAAAGAGTTGTCCCCGACCGAGTGTTGCGGACTGGCACAATCCAAAGTCCAGGACTACGTGCTGAGGGACGCACTAAAGCTTGGGGCAGTTGCCGCAAAGGCGCAATGGGGAAGGGCCGCTGTCTAAGACCTTTCTACCACAGCGCACCGAGGGGCTGGGAACTGTTTAAATCCCCTCGGGCTGTACAGCTCAAAATGAAAGGCTGTAAATGATTGTAATATTGTTTGTACTGATGCACCTGGTGATACATTTTGTAAAAGTTGAACCGGATTGTACCCTTGTAATGGTGTTTTTGAAATGGTTTGGAATGTGGTTGAAGATATTTTATGAATAAAGTTTATTTTTGCAAAAAAAAAAGTGTAGTAAAGGAACCACTTGAATATTGTATCTGGACTCCGAGTGTTGAAATTTTGTCCCAGAGTATTCCTCGGACCTTTCAATTGGTGCTGCGAGCAGGGCCCGAAGGATGCAGGACACCGACGGGGAAATGGGATGAGTCACAGTGTGAATTCATTTTTATTCATACTAAATCCGACTCCGTCCCGATCCAGGAAGTGTCAGGCACCCCGCGTATCAGAAACCTGGGCTCCAGGCAATAGTTCAAGGGGTGGTAAGGGTGGGGTAGTTTGCTTGTCTTATAGATTGTTATAATTACATCCGGTATTAGCCGCAAGTAACGAGTTCGGTCAGAAAGGATCCAGGGTAAGAACCGTACCGCTGACAACAACTATACCCCGACCGTCTTACCCAGAGATGGCCAGTGGTGACAAACTCGAGTGGGGACCAGAGGGATCCTTGACACAGCATTGAGCTGACAAAAATAAGAAATCGATAGGCAAAATGAGAAAGAACAATTGGAACCCATTTGACTCACCCGCTGATCAGAGAAAATGGTGGGATAATCAGAAAAAAGACAAAGATGATGAAGCCTGGATCCTAATGTTAAGACAACACATAGAGTTAAGTAAGAAAGTAAATCGAATGTTGGCCAACAAATCCCAAAATGAAGAGCTGGTCCAGGCAAAAAATCTCATGTCAGTTTCGGCAGCTTTACCACAGCCACCAGTAGCTGCACAATACGCAGATAATATAGATTGGAACGGGCTGGTGGAACAGGCGGCAGGATATGAGGAACAACGGGAAGCGGGTTGGGAATCACCACCACCATAACCCGTGGCCCCAATTAAGATAGAGCTTGTGCCCCCGGTGCCCGGACAACCAGGCAGACCAGGCACAGCAGCAAGCTGATTTCCGAGCCTTTAGAGCAGAAATGGCACAAGACTTAGGGCAAGCCCCATAAAACAAGAAAAGGGCGAGAGTGCCCATGAATATGGCAATCGGAAGTTTGAGGCATATTGTAACTACGGGGGTGTAGGTGCTGCGCTGAACCGAGACGATGTACAGTTTATGCAATTGTACAAGGATGGCCTTAGCCTGGCCCACCAGGCAATCCTAGACACCGGGCCCGGGCCCACCAGGCGATCCTAGACACCGGGCCCGGGCCCACCAGGCGATCCTAGACACCGGGCCCGGGCCCACCAGGCCATCCTAGACACTGGGCCCACCAGGCCATCCTAGACACCGGGCCCGGGCCCACCAGGCCATCCTAGACACCAGGCCCGGGCCCACCAGGCCATCCTAGACACCGGGCCCGGGCCCACCAGTCAATCCTAGACACCGGGCTAGTAGACAAGAACACATATGATCGAGGAAGATGGGCCACCGGGGTAGATAACCACATAGGGAAAACTAAGATAAAGGTGTCGGCAGTGAGGTTACAAACCCCACTGAAATGGTGGCCACTGCAGCAGCCGTTCCTAAACCCGAGGTGTGCTTTAATTGTAAAAACCCGAACATAAAATATTTACAGTGTTAGATGTAGCCAATGGATTTTGGTCGATACCACTGGACCAGGAATCCCAAGATAAATTCGCTTTCACAGTGGGAGGGAGACGGTGTACATGGGCGAGGCTCCCACAGGGATTCCACAACAGCCCCAACATCCTCCATCGGGTCACGAGTGAGAAGCTGAGTCCGTGCGACGTAGAGTCTAACAACAGTACAATCTTATAATATGCAGATGATATCCTAATAGCGTCAGAATCGGAAAGGGGCCACATCGGAGCTCTCCTGATAGCCATAAGGACACTGAAAAATGCTGGATTTAAGATAAACCCCTTTATGAGTGGATGACCGGGAGGGCGATGCGCTTGCCAGAGGGCAGAGCCACCGGAAGTGAGGATATGGGACCCATCAGAGATAAAATTAAAAATGATATTAAGCAATTGGATGGACAGCTAAAGGAATTACAACAGGAAGTGAAGGACCAACAGGCTATCAGGGATTTAGAAGAGAGGACAAAAGGGGGACCCCCGTCACCACCGGCTGAGGTCGGAGACATGGTGTTTGTTCAAATCACCCCTAGCCAACCAGGTTTTGCCCCAAAATGGACTGGACCGTACGGAATTATTCACGTGCCTGCGCCGATATGAAGGGAAAAGCTAGGTGGAAACACTGGTCACAACTGAAAAGGTATGATGTAAGTAAGAAAGACTAAATTACCAGGCAGTGGGAGGAAAACGGGCAACGAGCAGTCCGTACTGTGTTAGCCAAGTGGTTTAGGATTCATTCCCGATCTGGAGGACTGGCCATCTGAAAGAGAAAAGGGGGAATCCTCAACTACGGGGAGGGTCACCGTGGGCTGTGCACAAGGAGGGACGTAAAGGAGAAAGCTACAGTGTGTGAGAGATACAGTGTGTGAGAGATTTTTCGCAATTTACCTTCACACCCCAGGAGAACAACAACTGGGGTCACTGTCCCGGGGAGGAAGACTTGGGAATGACAGATACCTGGCATTGGATCTTGAGGGCCAAACACGGAGAGTTGACTGCAACGGCGGACCCCCGGACCGACACCACCCTGCTATCACAGGACACGACGACACCACAGAGACTATCTTGCCCAGACATGACCCCTGGGCCACAGAATGGACTGCTACTGTATACGGACGATGAACTCTTGTATGATAATGTTAAACATGAAATTGTACAGGTAATTGTGAACCTGGCAGGTATGCAACTGCCTGAGTATTGCAGTAACCAAGCGCCCCTACGAAAACTGTACAAATTACTGAGTAAGGCTGTGATTAATCAGCCGGCCGACGCCACGGGTGCCACTAGATTCAGGGGACATCCTGCTTTCCACCGCCAGAAGAGAGAGTTAGTTAACAATGTACTGACAGGGGTGAACACAGGGACTTCCCTGGTAAACTCTCTCGACATTCAAGGAATCAACTCCGAGGTCACGAATCTTAAAGGGATCATGAGGCAGCTTGCTCATAAGAGTAGCGAGGGGTGGTGAAACGGCAGCGGCCCTAGGGGGCAAGAGTGTGGCATCTGTATTGGAAAGCGTACACGTTATAGAGACCCATGCTAAAGCCACCAGCCAATTAATAGAAAGGGAGGAACGACAAGAGGGCAGCACCTAAAAAAGCCAGCTTACGGCCAGTGGCTGATCGGGCAATTAAGACAAAATCTGGGCCAGATCCAAAGTGGGGAGGTACCGGGCTGGATCAACAGTGCCCGGTTGTGGGGGATGGCCAAGAACCCAGGCGTCATCGACGCATGTACATTGAAAGGAGTGACCAGGGTGTATGCGGTGATTCAGAAGTGCACCTCAAACCAAATGAACGTGTTAGGTATGGGCAATCCCCTCAGTCACAGCAGACACGGGCCCACACCCTCAGTACCGAGTGGAGAACATTGGGTTAATCCGAGACAATGACTCCCTCCGGTACTACCCCATAGATATGCATGCCATACGCAAGAATGAGGGCATACACAGGGTATCACTGAGCGGCTGCAGATGGAAAGGTAGCCTCACAATTTGCTCCCATCCAGTTGGAACGGAGGGGGGGTGCTGGACAAATGCGGGTACAACCAAACGGAGGGTTGTATATTAGAAATTACCCACAGAGAAAACCATCACACCCGCTCAGGATACAAGGGAACCCCGGCTCCCAGTTACTATCAGACACAGCGTGAATAATGTACGTCCAACAAAGGGGTCAGGTCTCAGTCAACGCCTCTGACACACTCCACCATGCCCTGGAACACTATGAGGAACCTAAGCAGGCCCCAATTCCCCACCTTCCCGAAAGTCTGACAAAGTTTAAAGGTGACTTACGAAAGGTGAGGAATCAGCATTACGTGTTACAGGCGGTGTTTAAAAGGCTAATCAATGATACGGAAGAGCACTTGAGAGATCCGACGGTGGGAGCAAGTGTGGGAATGGGGGCTGAATGTGGACATACACCCCTGGATAAGAATAAGCTCTCATATACTCGTCGCAGTGCAGCTAGTGTTAGCATTGTTTAACTCTAATTCTTTCAATGTCTTCTCCAGACAATCCAAAAAGTACCAGGGGACCATGAGTGGCGTACTGAGAGGCTGCAAGGAGACATTTGCGTTACATTATGGGACCAGCAACACTCACACACACACAGATTACACAATCCACACTGACATCACTAAAAATCACAGACGGAATCTCAGTAACAATCCACATGCTTTGCACAGTCTTGTGTTGGGGGTTTAGTGTTTGATATTTCGAACTGCAGTGACATTCCCGACAAGATGAGTTAAAGTTTTAACATTAACCAGAAAATGGCTGAAACATTGTTTTCCTGGGGTGAACACATCAAAGGACAGGAAGAATCAGAAAGTTGTCCTGCCCTGGGATTAACATATCAATGGACAGGCCTCCTGGGGAGCAGATTGAGAGACATCCCAACATGCCAGGGGTGGAGTCTGCAAACTGCTCATTCAGGATATACCTGGCTAGGAACCCAATCCGAAAACCGCCTCCAGAGTGCGGAGCTAGTCCCCACTCTGGCTTAATGTGCGTGTGTGTTCCCTCTGTCTCAATCTGCTTTATAACTCTTTGACTTGTTTGTATTTGGATGTTGCTGAGTTGTAACTGAGAGTGATTCATTGGCTCTTGCGTTATTTTGTTTGAAAATGTTCTTTGCTCTCTGTTTTAATGGAATTAATTTTCTCCCCCACCCCTCAAAGAATTTTTATTTTGAAACCTGCAATCTGAAGATCCAGACTGGGACAAGGACTCTTCTTCTTCAGGAGTTTCCTGAGACCTTCTCCAAGGCCGTGCTCCATGGGCCCACGTGAGTTTGTGTCCGTTTCTTATCCCGAGATTTCAATTCCTCTCCGGGACCCTGGTTTTCGGTGGCTCCGGTTAACCAGTTCCTGTTGGACTGTGGGCCTGGAGTTTCAAAAAGAAAATCTTGGGGTTAAAGTAGCCCAGCCTTGCAATCTAAAACTTACATGTTAGCCTCCAGTGTGTGAGGAACAGGAGCCCCACAAGAGGAAATGAAAAGTCCTAAAGTGAAGCTGCCTAAAATCTTGTTATAATTCAGGGATAATGCGTGTAATTTGGGCTGCGCGATCATTCTGACGGTTAAACGGGATTCCCGGTGGTCATTTTACTGAGGGTTTAGGTTTCTATCTGCCTTTCTCCAGTTTTCTTTCTGTTTATTTTTTCGCTTTGCGCTATTTAAGCCTTCAAGGAATAATCACAGGTGAATTGATGGACCCACAGCAGGGGAAGTGAGGTGCAGAAGGGGCAGGGAAAGACTTTACACATGGGGAGAGGAGGCAGGAGTTTCAGAAGGTAGGAGTCACACAGGGGGCTGATTAAGGGGGAGATTATACAGAGGAGGTGGGAGGCTGCTGTTCGTTTCGGAGGGGGGTAATTTGAATGAACATGGGGACAGGGTGCTTGTTCATGTTTGAAATAGTGAGGGGTCGCTGCTACATGTTTAAAATGGTGAATGCATATGAGTTAATAGCTGACTGATATGAGTTTGTATTTATACAGACGTCCAGAGAGATAGGGGGTGGGGCGGTGCTGGGAGTGTGGGGACTGTTGTGATGGTGGGTTGGGTGTTAGATGGGGGTTGTTTGAGAGAGATTTTTGAGTGGGCAAACGCGGGGTTAAAAATGGCGCGAGTAATTTGGCGGCCACAAAACAAACGGTCTGGCGAAAATGATGCAGAGATGGAATAATTGCCGGCTGATAATGACAGGGAGGAAAAGAATGGGGGTTGGATAATATTTGCGAGGAGGAAAGAAAAAACTAAATAACCAGTCCAGTATAGATTTTGAAGAGCACACATTGGGGGTTATATATTTCTTTTTTCAGAAAAGGTTGCTGACAGGAAATAGAAGAGAAAATGAAAGATATGATGAAATCTATTTTTTGAATTGTGAATCAGGGGAGAGCGCGAACGCAGTCCCCCACTACCACAAATTTTGCAGTCGAGTATCCCGCATTTGGGGACATCGCAGGCGTTAGCACACCCGAAGTGCAATGGGCTAGCCTCGTCCTGGGAGAACCTTTTTTTTCTTTTTTTTGCAAAAATATACTTTATTCATAAAATATCATCAATCACATTCCAAACCATTTCAATAACAACATTACAAGGGTACAATCCAGGTTAAACTTTTACAAAATGTATCACCAGGTGCATCAGTACAAACAATATTACAATCATTTACAGCCTTTCATTTTGAGCTGTACAGCCCGAGGGGATTTAAACAGTTCCCAGTCCCTCGGTGCGCTGTGGTAGAAAGGTCTTAGACAGCGACCCTTCCCCATTGCGCCTTTGCGGCAGCTGCTCCAAGATTTAGTGCATCCCACAACACGTAGTCCTGGACTTTGGATTGTGCCAGTCCGCAACAATCGGTCGGGGACAACTCTTTGTGCTGGAAGACCAACAAGTTTCGGGCAGACCAAAGCGCCTCTTTCACCGAGTTGATGATCCTCCAGCTGCAGTTGATGTTTGTCTCGGTGTGTGTCCCTGGGAACAGCCCGTAGAGCACAGAGTCCCGTGTCACAGAACTGCTCGGGATGAACCTCAACAGCAACCACTGCATCTCTCTCCAGACTTTCTTTGCAAAGGCACAATCCACAAGGAGGTGAACAACGGTCTCTTCCCCACCACAGCCACCTCGAGGGCAACGTGCAGAGGGGGTGAGACTCCTGACGTGTAGGAAGGATCTGACGGGGAGGGCCTTTCTCACCACCAGCCAAGCTACGTCTTGGTGCTTGTTGGAAAGTTCTGGCGATGAGGCATTCTGCCAAATGACTTTGACAGTCTGCTCGGGGAACCATCCCACAGGGTCCACCCTCTCCTTTTCCCTCAGGGCCTCTAGGACGTTACGTGCTGACCACTGCCTGATGGACTTGTGGTCAAAGGTGTTTTTCTGCATAAATTTTTCCACGAGGGACAGGTGGTAGGGCACGGTCCAACTACTTGGAGCGTTCAGCGGCAGCGTGGCCAGACCCATCCTTCGCAACACCGGGGACAGGTAGAACCTCAGCACGTAGTGACACTTGGTGTTTGCGTACTGAGAGTCTATGCACCGCTTGACGCAGCCACACACAAAGGTGGCCATCAGTATGAGGGCGATGTTGGGCACGGTTTTTCCCCCTTTATCTAGAGGCTTGTACATCGCGTCTCTGCGGACACGATCCATTTTTGACCTCCAGATAAAGCGGAAGATGGCTCGTGTGATCACCACCACGCAGGAGTGTGGAATGGGCCAGACCTGCGCCACGTACAGCAACAGTGAGAGTGCCTCACACCTGATGACCAGGTTCTTACCCGCAATGGAGAGGGAGCGTCGCTCCCACATGCCCAGTTTCCTTTTCACCATAGACACTCGCTCCTTCCAGTTTCTAACGCATGCCCCGGTCCCTCCGAACCATATCCCCAGCACCTTCAGGCCGTCAGCCCTGACAGTGAAGGGGACAAAGGATCGGTCAGCCCACTTCCCAAAGAACATGGCCTCGCTCTTCCCACGATTTACCTTGGCTCCCGAGGCCAGTTCGAACTGGTCGCGGATGTGGATCAGTCTGCGCACCGACAGCGGATCCGAGCAGAAGACGGCGACATCATCCATGTGCAGGGAGGCTTTTACCTGAGTGCCTCCACTGCCTGGGATCGTCACTCCTCTTATGCCCGGATCCTTCCTGATGGACTCGGCAAAGGGTTCTATGCAACACACGAAAAGAACAGGCGAGAGAAGACAGCCCTGCCTGACTCCAGATTTAATCGGAAAGCTATCTGTTTCCCACCCATTGATCGAGACTGCGCTACTGATGTTAGTGTAGAGCAGTTGGATCCAATTTCGAATTCCCTCCCCAAACCCCAATTTGGAGAGCACATCCACCATGTAGGTGTGCGATATTCTGTCAAAGGCCTTCTCCTGATCCAAGCTGATGAGGCAGGTATCCACACACCTGTCCTGTACATAGGCAATCGTATCCCTGAGCAGCGCGAGGCTGTCCGAGATCTTCCTGCCCGGCACAGTGCAGGTCTGGTCATGGTGGATCACCAATTCCAGAGCGGATTTGACCCGGTTGGCGATGACCTTGGACAGAATCTTATAGTCCACATTCAACAGCGAAATGGGTCGCCAATTTCTAATTTCCTCCCTTCCCCCCTTGTGCTTGTAGATGAGGGTGATGATGCCTTTCCTCATGGATTCTGACATGCTGCCGGCCAGGAGCATACTCTCGTACACTTCTAGCAGGTCCGGGCCCATCCAGTCCCACAGAGCCGAATACAACTCCGCTGGCAAGCCGTCGCTTCCGGGAGTTTTACTCTTCTCGAAGGACTCAAGGGCCTTAGTCTGTTCGTCAGGAGTTAGCGGTTTGTCCAGGCTCTCCCATGTACTGTCGTCTAAGACCTCCGTGATGGAGGACAGGAAGGACTGGGAGGCCGTGCTGTCTGTGGGCTTCACGTCATACAATCGGGCATAAAAGGATTTGCTGATCCTCAAAATGTCGGACTGCGATGACTTTAGTGAGCCGTCTTCTTCCTTCAGGCTGCTGATCACAGAGCTCTCTCTGTGTATCTTTTGGAAGAAGAAATGCGAGCACGTCTCATCCTGCTCCACGGAGCGGACTCTGGAACGGAAGATGATCTTGGAGGCCTCCGAGGCAAAGAGCGAGGCTTGCTGGCCCTTCACCTCTTGGAGTTCCTCCTTGACATCGACCCCCATCGACTGCAGCAGGAGCAGATTCTGCAGGTTTTTCTGGAGTCGGGACCTTTCACTCTGTTCCTTTCTAGCTTTCTGGGTGCCTTTGAGGATGAAAAACGTCTTGATGTTTCCCTTGATCGCTTCCCACAACTGTGTCAGGGACTCAAAGAGGGGTTTCACGGTTCTCCAGCCTTTGTAAGACCTCTTGAGCTCCTCGCTGTGCTCTGGGGTCAGCAGTTGCACGTTTAGCTTCCATGCCCCCCTGCCCACCCTCTGGTCTTCCTCCAAGTGACAGTCAACCAGTAGGAGGCAGTGGTCGGAGAACACCGGCTTGACGTCGGTGGATCTGACTGCGAACGCGCGGGACACAAACAGGAAGTCTATCCTGAAACGGATGGACCCGTCTGGCCGCGACCAGGTGTATCTACGCTGCGCTCAAGCGGCCGTACCGGCACAAAATGGGCAGCCGGCCCAGGCGCCAATACACGGACAGAGAGCTATAACGGGGGCTTCCCGGCGCAACTGAGAACCACGTATGTGTCCCTGTCACCTAGCGCAACCATGAAGCTATTGGAAACAAATTACCCCAACTAAAACCTAGACATGGAAATGAGTCGTTTTGGCAAAAATTGAGGGAAATACGGCAATGCCACGATCTCCATAACAGGGACGTTCGCGGGTTAGTCCGGATAAAACTACCTGAGGCGTTTTGGGGACGGCTGCAGCAAGCGTATCAGGACGGAACCTGATGTAATGATATCGCTGCAGACCAGGGACAGCAGCAAGCTGATTTCCGAGCCTTTAGAGCAGAAATGGCACAAGTCTTAGGGCAAGCCCCAGTTAATTGGAATACAGTGACTGGAGTAAAACAAGAAAAGGGCGAGAGTGCCCATGAATATGGCAATTGGAAGTTTGAGGCATATTGTAACTATGGGGGTGTAGGTGCACTGGAGGTTCACTAGAGCTTTCCCCACCAGGGACTGCAGCGCCACCACGGCCACAAAGATCCTCGCTTTTGAAGTAGTACCAAGATGGGGAATCCCTTTACAGATAGATTCGGATCAAGGAGCGCATTTTACGGACAGTATTATGAAAAGGACGTGTGAGCTGCTCGGAGTAAAACAGAAATTTCACGTACCTGACCGTCCACAAAGCTCAGGAATGGAAGAATGTATGAACCGCACGTTAAAAAATGCTATTGCAATGGCAAACACAACAACTGGTGGGGGATGGGTGGATGTGCTCCCCTGCATATTGATGCGACTGAGGGCTACCCCCAACAGGACAACTGGTTTAACCCCTTATGAGTTGCTGACCGGGAGGGCTATGCGCTTGCCAGAGGGCAGAGCCACCGGAAGTGAGGATATGGGACCCATCAGAGATAAAATTAAAAACGATATTAAGCAATTGGATGGACAGCTAAAGGAATTACAACAGGAAGTGAAGGACCAACAGGCTATCAGGGATTTAGAAGAGAGGACAAAAGGGGGACCCCCGTCACCACCGGCTGAGGTCGGAGACATGGTGTTTGTTCATATCACCCCTAGCCAACCAGTTTTTGCCCCAAAATGGACTGGACCGTACGGAATTATTCACGTGCCTGCGTCGGTATGAAGGGAAAAGCTAGGTGGAAACACTGGTCGCAACTGAAAAGGTATGATGTAAGTAAGAGAGACTAAATTACCAGGCAGCGGGGGGAAAACGGGCAACGAGCAGTCCGTACTGTGTAGGCCAAGTGGTTTAGGATTCATTCCCGATCTGGAGGACTGGCCATCTGAAAGACAAAAGGGGGAATCCTCAACTACGGGGAGGGTCACCGTGGGCTGTGCACAAGGAGGGACGTAAAGGAGAAAGCTGCCTCTTATATCCAACCTAAACCCTGGTGATCACCAGCAGTGTGCTTCATTACAGAAATAACAATAACCGGGTAACCTCCACGCCAAGATGGAAAAAAGCTGGGTGTCCATGATCATTACCAGGGCCCTGGCTATCACAGCCACCGGCATACAGAATGTAAACCGTGAAGCAGTGGCCGGTATGGGCTTATATTACAAGAATGTCAGCGACGGATATTGCGTGAAAGGAGGTGTGAATGTCACAACGGAAAGGTCAATGCTCTTCAAGTGTGGCACCGGGCTTACGCAACTATCCATTGGAATGAGCGATGGTGAGAGCCTCGGGCAGAGCTCGCATTCGGGAACGGAACTCCGAAGGAAAAATGAGGGCCCACTATGCTTCCAGATCAGCGATGGTTCGGACGGACCCTGGACATGTGCGAAGGGGGCACAGGTCCAGATACAGTGTGTGAGAGATTTTTCACAATTTACCTTCACACCCCAGGACAACAACAACTGGGGTCACTGTCCCGGGGAGGAGGACTTGGGAATGACAGATACCTGGCATTGGATCTTGAGGGCCAAACACGGAGAGTTGACTGCAACGGCGGACCCCCGGACCGACACCACCCCGCTATCACAGGACACGACAAGAGACTATCTTGCCCAGACATGACCCTTGGGCCACAGAATGAACTGGTACTGTATATGGACGGTGAACTCTTGTATGATAATGTTAAACATGAAATTGTACAGGTAATTGTGAACCTGGCAGGTATGCAACTGCCTGAGTATTGCAGTAACCAAGCGCCCCTACGAAAACTGTACAAATTACTGAGTAAGGCTGTGATTAATCAGCCGGCCGACGCCACGGGTGCCACTAGATTCAGGGGACATCCTGCTTTCCACCGCCAGGAGAGAGAGTTAGTTAACAATGTACTGACAGGGGTGAACACAGGGACTTCCCTGGTAAACTCTCTCGACATTCAAGGAATCAACTCCGAGGTCACGAATCTTAAAGGGATCATGAGGCAGCTTGCTCATGAGAGTAGCGAGGGGTGGTGAAACGGCAGCGGCCGTAGGGGGCAAGAGTGTGGCATCTGTATTGGAAAGCGTACACGTTATAGAGACCCATGCTAAAGCCACCAGCCAATTAACAGAAAGGGAGGAACGACAAGAGGGCAGCACCCAAAAAAGCCAGCTTACGGCCGGTGGATGATCGGGCAATTAAGACACAATCTGGGCCAGATCCAAAGGGGGGAGGTACTGGGCTGGATCAACAGTGCCCGGTAGTGGGGGATGGCCAAGAACCCAGGCGTCATCGACGCATGTACATTGAAAGGAGTGACCAGGGTGTATGCGGTGATTCAGAAGTGCACCTCAAACCAAATGAACGTGATAGGTATGGGCAATCCCCTCAGTCACAGCAGACACGGGCCCACACCCTCAGTACCAAGTGGAGAACATTGGGTTAATCCGAGACAATGACTCCCTCCGGTACTACCCCATAGATATGCATGCCATACGCAAGAATGAGGGCATACACGGGGTATAACTGAGTGGGTGCAGGAGGAAAGGTAGCCTCACAATTTGCTCCCAACCAGTTGGAACGGGGGTGGTGCTGGACAAATGTGGGTACAACCGAACGGAGGGTTGTATATTAGAAATTACCCACAGAGGAAACCATCACACCCGCTCAGGATACAAGGGAACCCCGGCTCCCAGTTAGTATCGGACACGCGTGAATAATGTACGTCCAACAAAGGGATCAGGTCTCAGTCAACCAGGGGGTCATTGTGCTGTGGCCTTTGTCTAATTAATACCATTAAGTTACTGATAATAAAAGATATATAAACTGTGCTCATTTGAACCTCGGTGGAGAAGTGCCTGGATTGCCCAGTGTTTGCTCCCCGCATGCGTAATAAAGGAACCACTTGAATATTGCATCTGGACTCCGAGTGTTGAACTTTTGTACCAGAGTATTCCTCGGTTCTTTCAACGTGTTGGTGGATTGAGCAGACAAGTGGCAGATGAAGTTCAATGTACAGAAGTGTGAGGTGATCCATTTTGGCAGGAAGAATATGGTGAGACAGCATAAAATAAAGGAAGAGCCTCTAAAAGAGGTGCACAAACAGAGGGAACTCAGACGTACATAGGCCATTGAAGATGGCAGGACGTGTTGAGAGCAGTTAATAAAGCAGATAGTATCTTAGGCTTTATTAATAGGGGCATTGAGTACAAGAGTAAGGAGGTCATGTTGAACTCGTATAAGACACTAATTAGGCCTCATCTGGAATACTGCGTCCAGTTCTGGGCGCCATACTTGAGGAAGGATGTGAAGACATTGGAGAGGGTACAGAGGAGATTCACAAGAATGATTCCCGGGATGAAGAACTGTAGCTATGAGGATAGATTGGAGAGGATGGGACTGTTTTCCTTGGAGAAAAGAAGGCTGTGAGGAGAGTTGGTGGAGGTATTCAAGATCCTGAGAGATATGGACAAGGTAAATCGTGAGAAACTGTTTCCACTCAAGTGAACATCAAGGACTAGAGGGCACAGATTCAAAATAATTGGCAAAAGGAGTAAATGTGATGTGAGGAAAGATTAATTCACCCAGAGGGTGGTTGGAGTCTGGAACAAAATTCCTGAGAGGGTGCTGGAGGCAGATTCGATCGAGGTATTCAGAAGGGAATTGGATCGTTACCTGAAAAGACAGAATGTGCAAGGTTACGGGGATGAGGCAGGGGAGTAGGACTAGGTGGAAGGCTCTTTCAGAGACCCAGTGCAGACTTGATAGGCCGAATGGCCTCCTTCCACACTGTAAAAAATTCTGTGACATCACAAAGCAGTATCAAGATTTTGTGATTTAGAGATAGATCATGAAATCGGAAATGATCAAAACAAAGGGCGTACATTTATTGTGAGCTGTACAGCCCGAGGGGCTCTAAACAGTTCCCAGTCCCTCGGTACACTGTGGCAGAAGGGTCTTAGACAGCGACCCTTCCCCATTGCGCCTTTGCGGCAGCTGCCCCAAGCTTTAGTGCGTCCCTCAGCACGTAGTCCTCGGCCTTGGAATGTGCCAGTCCGCAACACTCGGTCGGGGACAACTCTTTGTGCTGGAAGACCAACAAGTTTCGGGCAGACCAAAGAGCGTCTTTCACCGAGTTGATGATCCTCCAGCTGCAGTTGATGTTTGTCTCGGTGTGTGTCCCTGGGAACAGCCCGTAGAGCACAGAGTCCTGTGTCACAGAACTGCTCGGGATGAACCTCGACAGAAACCACTGCATCTCTCTCCAGACTTTCTTTGCAAAGGCACAATCCACAAGGAGGTAGACAACGGTCTCTTCCCCACCACAGCCACCTCGAGGGCAACGTGCAGAGGGGGTGAGCTTCCTGGCGTGTAGGAAGGATCTGACGGGGAGGGCCTTTCTCACCACCAGCCAAGCTACGTCTTGGTGCTTGTTGGAAAGTTCTGGCGATGAGGCATTCTGCCAAATGACTTTGACAGTCTGCTCGGGGAACCATCCCACAGGGTCCACCCTCTCCTTATCCCTCAGGGCCTCTAGGACGTTACGTGCTGACCACTGCCTGATGGACTTGTGGTCAAAGGTGTTTTTCTGCATAAATTTTTCCACGAGGGACAGGTGGTAGGGCACGGTCCAACTACTTGGAGCGTTCCGCGGCAGCGTGGCCAGACCCATCCTTCGCAACACCGGGGACAGGTAGAACCTCAGCACGTAGTGACACTTGGTGTTTGCGTACTGAGGGTCTACGCACCGCTTGATGCAGCCGCACACAAAGGTGGCCATCAGTATGAGGGCGATGTTGGGCACGTTTATTCCCCCTTTATCTAGAGGCTTATACAGCGCGTCCCTGCGGACACGATCCATTTTCGACCTCCAGATAAAGGGGAAGATGGCTCGGGTGATCGCCATCGCGCAGCAGTCTGGAATGGGCCAGACCTGCGCCATGTACAGCAACAGCGAGAGTGCCTCACACCTGATGACCAGGTTCTTACCCGCAACGGAGAGGAAGCGTCGCTCCCAGATTCCCAGTTTCCTTTTCACCATAGACACTGGATCCTTCCAGTTTCTAACGCATACCCCGGTCCCTCTGAACCATATCCCCAGCACCTTCAGGCCGTCAGCACTGACGGTGAAGGGGACAAAGGATCGGTCAGCCCAGTTCCCAAAGAACACGGCCTCGCTCTTCCCACGATTTACCTTGGCTCCCGAGTCCAGTTCGAACTGGTCGCAGATGTGGATCAGTCTGCACACCGACAGCGGATCAGAACAGAAGACGGCGACATCGTCCATGTACAGGGAGGCTTTGATCTGAGTGCCTCCACTGCCTGGGATCGTAACTCCTCTAATGCCCGGATCCTTCCTGATGGACTCAGCAAAGAACAGGCGAGAGAGGACAGCCCTGCCTGACTCCAGATTTAATTGGAAAGCTATCTGATTCCCACCCATTGATTGAGACTGCGCTACTGATGTTAGTGTAGAGTAGGATCCAACTGGATCCAATTGCGAATTCCCTCCCCAAACCCCATTTTGAGAGCACATCCACCATGTAGGTGTGCGATATTCTGTCAAAGGCTTTCTCCTAATCCAGGCTGATGAGGCAGGTGTCCACACCCCTGTCCTGCACATAGGCAATCGTATCCCTGAGCAGCGCCAGGCTGTCAGAGATCTTCCTGCCCGGCACAGTGCAGGTCTGGTCAGGGTGTATCACCAATTCCAGAGCGGATTTGACCCGATTGGCGATGACCTTGGACAGAATCTTATAGTCCACATTCAACAGTGAAATGGGTCGCCAATTTCTAATTTCCTCCCTTTCTTCCTTGTGCTTGTACATGAGGGTGATGATGCCTTTCCTCATGGATTCTGACATACTGCCGGCCAGGAGCATACTCTCGTACACCCCTAGCAGGTCTGGGCCCATCCAGTCCCACAGAGCCCAATACAACTCCGCCGGCAAGCCGTCGCTTCTGGGGAGATTTACTCTTCTCGAAGGACTCAAGGGCCTAAGTCAGTTCGTCAGGAGTTCGCGGTTTGTCCAGCCTCTCCCGTGTACTGTCGCCTAAGACCTCCGTGATAGAGGACAAGGAGGACTGGGAGGCCGTGCTGTCCGTCGGCTTCACGTCATAAAATCCGGCATAAAAGGATTTGCTGATCCTCAAAATGTCGGACTGCGCTGACTTTACTGATCCGTCTTCTTCATTCAGGCTGCTGATCACAGAGCTCTCTCTCTGTACCTTTTGGAAGAAGAAACGTGAGCACGTCTCATCCTGCTCCACGGAGCGGACTCTGGAACGGAAGATGTTCTTGGAGGCAAAGGGCTAGGCTTGCTGGCTCTTCACCTCTTGGAGTTCTTCCTTGACATCGACCCCCACCGACTGCAGCCGGAGCAGATTCTGCATGTTTTTCTGGAGTCGGGACATTTCCCTCTGTTCCTTTCTAGCTTTCTGGATGCTTTTGAGGATGAAAAGCCTCTTGGTGTTTCCCTTGATCGCTTCCCACCAGTGTGTCAGGGACTCAAAGAGGGGTTTCAGGGTTCTCCAACCTTCATAAGCCCTCTTGAGCTCCTCAATGTTCTCTGGGGTCAGCAGTTGCACATTTAGCTTCCATGCCCCCCTGCCCACCCTCAGGTCCTTCTCCAAGTGGCAGTCCGCCAGTAGGTGGCAGTGGTCAGAGAAGAACACCGGCTTGACCTCGGTGGATCTGACTGTGAATGCACGGGACACAAAGAGGAAGTCTATCCTGGAACGAATGGACCCGTCTGGCCGCGACCAGGTGTATCTACGCTGCGCTCCGTCTGCAGGGTTGCTGAAGACGTCGTGCAGCTTGGCATCCTTAACTGTTTCCATCAGGGATCTGGACGTAGCGTCCAATCTGCTTCCGGCCCTGCCGGATCGTCCAGCCGCATCGATGATGCAGTTGAAGTCCCCGCCCAGAATGACCGGCCTGGAGGTCGCCAGCAGCAGTGGGAGCTGCTGAAAAACCTCCAGCCGCTCAGCCCCTTGTGCCGGGCCATACACGTTAATTAACCGGAGTGGAGCGTTCTTGTACATTACGTCTGCTACCAGGAGGCGCCCGCCCACCACCTCCTTGACCTCGGAGACGGTGAAGTTGCCTCCCCGCAGCAGAATACCCAGGCCGGAGGAACGAGAGTCGTTTCCGCCCGACCAGATCGATGGCCCGTGGGACCACCATCGTGACCATTGCCTGTAGGAGCTGAGGTGCGGTATCGCACACTCCTGCAGAAACAACAGGTCAGCTT
Source organism: Cetorhinus maximus (assembly GCF_964194155.1). NCBI lineage: Eukaryota > Metazoa > Chordata > Chondrichthyes > Lamniformes > Cetorhinidae > Cetorhinus > Cetorhinus maximus. Next base: position 181,398 of record NW_027596574.1, read on the forward strand.
TGACCTTGGCTAGGTAGTCCAAGGTCGCAACACATCGCGTAGTAGATTTAATGCTACGCACATTTATGGATACAATCTTTAAACCCATTTTAAAGCATTTATTCTCCTACCAAACCCACTGTCTCTGAGAGTCCCAGACCTTTAGTCTGCTCCTTCATACCCGTAGTGAGCTCAAATTCCTTCACTTTGGATGGGCTGAGGTAGATCTCCTTGGCCGTGTTCTGCTCCGGTGGCATCTGGAGTTTCACGTAGAGAGCGGGTTTTGAGATGACCTTTGCTGGAGAAGCTTCTCCAAAACTCACCCCCTCTAGGGTGTTGCTGTTCCCGGCTTCCTGGAGCTGGGGTGCGATGATTGCCTCACTGCTCCCAGATTCCAGGGGCTGTGGTGCACTGGCCTCCTCAGGTTGCAGGCAAAGTTGGGGTGCGCTGGTCTCCTTGTTGTCTCCAATTTTCTGGAGCTCGGGTGTCTCGTCCTCCAACGCCCTGGAGCTTTGCCGCCTCTTCTGTCGGTGCCGCCCTGGCACTTCATCATCCGAAGAGCTGCTGCCCTTGTCATCCGTGTCGGATGGGAGACGCCTCTTGCCGCTTCTCTGGGAAACGCCTTTGCTTCTTCTTCGCTCCCTCTTACTTTTCTTGTTCTTGTTCTTCACCGTCCGCCACTCCCCCTGCTGCTTTTCCACTGCTGCCTCCTCCTCCATTGATTCGCTGTCCTGAGGACTGGGAGGTTCAGGGGGTAGTGCTGTTGATTGGCTCTCTGTTGCCTCAATCTCTTTCTCCACCTTGTCTCTCTCTGTGTCCTCCTTTGACCCGTTGGGCTCCCTGGGGGCCTTGGTGGTTGGAGTGACACGGAACATTTCTTCTGCTTCCCCCTGGTCGGCTTTGGCTGCCTGTGCGTAAGCACGGCAGCGTTTGGGGCAGGTCCTGTAGAGGTGACTTGCCTCGCCGCACAGGTTGCAGCACTTGGCCTGTTTGCAGTCTTTTGTCTGGTGCCCTTCCTGTTTGCAGATCTTGCAGAGGGAGGCGCTGCACTTGGCCGCCACATGACCAGCCTTGCCGCATGAGCGACAATGCTTGGGTTGCCCAGCGTAGACCAGGTAGCCACGGTTTCCCCCGATAGCGAAACTGGAGGGAGGGTGGAAAATGGCTCCCTTACCGTCGGTCTTTAGCGTGACCTTAAACAGGCGTTTGCCTGTCCAGATCCCCAAGTCGTCTCGAATCTCGGTGCCGCTCCCCACCTTATCGAAGTACCTGGTGAGGAAGGTGACCACGTCGGCGACAGGGACGAAGGTGTTGTACACGTGCACCATCACCTCACGTTCCCGTTGCAACGGCAGAGAGAAGTGCGGCTCCGCCGTCAGGATCTTCATCTCCGGCAGGTCTCTCTTCTCCTCGAACACCCTCAGGAGCCGGACGCAGTCTGCCACCCGCTTGAACGTCACGTCAAAATAACCGCCTTTGCGGGAGTCATGCAGGGTGAAGATCTCCGTAGCTTGGAAGCCGCACGCCTTCAACAGGATCCTCCTGGTGAAGAAGCCCCGATCCATAGGTGATCCTCCTTCGCTGTGGTTCACCGTGACTCGGACGGTGATAGGTAACCCACGGTATAGATTTGGATTGCGATTGGTTATCGGCCTTCCATCCCGACCTTGCCTTGGCAGGACCATGGTGTCGCCCCTGCAACACTTGATGTTAGCCAAAAGGCCGAGAAGCGATGAGAAAGAAAGAAAGTTGTGTTTTGAAAGATGTGCATGTTGAAAAGTAAAGAAAGCAGATGTTTGTAAGAAAACTATTTTTAGCATTGAAAATCCCCTGGAAAGGGGTGGTGCACCATTCCCAGAGATACTGCAATACCGGGTCGATGCGTGGAGTGGACGGAGCAAGCCCCTATTCCATCTCCCTGCTCCAAAAATCAATTTAATATATGGTCCCCAGATAAGGGACGTATCAGATATTAAACTGATAAGAACAGATTTTTTTTTTTTTGTAAAAATATACTTTATTCATAAAATATCTTCAATCACATTCCAAACCATTCCAAAAACAACATTACAAGGGTACAATCCAGGTTAAACTTTTACAAAATGTATCACCAGGTGCATCAGTACAAACAATATTACAATCATTTACAGCCTTTCCTTTTGATCTGTACAGCCCGAGGGGCTCTAAACAGTTCCCAGTCTCTCGGTGCGCTGTGGTAGAAAGGTCTTAGACAGCGACCCTTCCCCATTGCGCCTTTGCGGCAGCTGCCCCAAGCTTTAGTGCGTCCCTCAGCACGTAGTCCTGGACTTTGGATTGTGCCAGTCCGCAACAATCGGTCGGGGACAACTCTTTGTGCTGGAAGACCAACAAGTTTCGGGCAGACCAAAGCGCCTCTTTCACCGAGTTGATGATCCTCCAGCTGCAGTCGATGTTTGTCTCGGTGTGTGTCCCTGGGAACAGCCCGTAGAGCACAGAGTCCTGTGTCACAGAACTGCTCGGGATGAACCTCGACAGCAACCACTGCATCTCTCTCCAGACTTTCTTTGCAAAGGCACAATCCACAAGGAGGTGAACAACGGTCTCTTCCCCACCACAGCCACCTCGAGGGCAACGTGCAGAGGGGGTGAGACTCCTGGCGTGTAGGAAGGATCTGACGGGGAGGGCCTTTCTCACCACCAGCCAAGCTACGTCTTGGTGCTTGTTGGAAAGTTCTGGCGATGAGGCATTCTGCCAAATGACTTTGACAGTCTGCTCGGGGAACCATCCCACAAGGTCCACCCTCTCCTTTTCCCTCAGGGCCTCTAGGATGTTACGTGCTGACCACTGCCTGATGGACATGTGGTCAAAGGTGTTTTTCTGCATAAATTTTTCCACCAGGGACAGGTGGTAGGGCACGGTCCAACTACTTGGAGCGTTCCGCGGCAGCGTGGCCAGACCCATCCTTCGCAACACCGGGGACAGGTAGAACCTCAGCACGTAGTGACACTTGGTGTTTGCGTACTGAGGGTCTACGCACCTCTTGATGCAGCCACACACAAAGGTGGCCATCAGTATGAGGGCGATGTTGGGCACGTTTTTTCCCCCTTTATCTAGAGGCTTGTACATCGCGTCCCTGCGGACACGATCCATTTTCGACCTCCAGATAAAGCGGAAGATGGCTCGAGTGATCGCCATCGCGCAGGAGTGTGGAATGGGCCAGACCTGCGCCACGTACAGCAACAGCGAGAGTACCTCACACCTGATGACCAGGTTCTTACCCGCAATGGAGAGGGAGCGTCGCTCCCACATGCCCAGTTTCCTTTTCACCATAGCCACTCGCTCCTTCCAGTTTCTAACGCATGCCCCGGTCCCTCCGAACCATATCCCCAGCACCTTCAGGCCGTCAGCCCTGACAGTGAAGGGGACAAAGGATCGGTCAGCCCAGTTCCCAAAGAACATGGCCTCGCTCTTCCCACGATTTACCTTGGCTCTCGAGGCCAGTTCGAACTGGTCGCAGATGTGCATCAGTCTGCGCACCGACAGCGGATACGAGCAGAAGACGGCGACGTCGTCCATGTACAGGGAGGCTTTTACCTGAGTGCCTCCACTGCCTGGGATCGTCACTCCTCTTATGCCCGGATCCTTCCTGATGGACTCGGCAAAGGGTTCTATGCAACACACGAAAAGGACAGGCGAGAGAGGACAGCCCTGCCTGACTCCAGATTTAATCGGAAAGCTATCTGTTTCCCACCCATTGATTGAGACTGCGCTACTGATGTTAGTGTAGAGCAGTTGGATCCAATTTCGAATTCCCTCCCCAAAGCCCATTTTGGAGAGCACATCCCCCATGTAGGTGTGCGATATTCTGTCAAAGGCCTTCTCCTGATCCAAGCTGATGAGGCAGGTATCCACACCCCTGTCCTGTACATAGGCAATCGTATCCCTGAGCAGCGCCAGGCTGTCAGAGATCTTCCTGCCTGGCACAGAGCAGGTCTGGTCAGGGTGAATCACCAATTCCAGAGCGGATTTGACCCGGTTGGCGATGACCTTGGACAGAATCTTATAGTCCACATTCAACAGTGAAATGGGTCGCCAATTTCTAATTTCCTCCCTTTCCCCCTTGTGCTTGTAGATGAGGGTGATGATGCCTTTCCTGATGGATTCTGACATGCTGCCGGCCAGGAGCATACTCTCGTACACTTCTAGCAGGTCTGGGCCGATCAAGTCCCACAGAGCCGAATACAACTCCGCCGGCAAGCCGTCGCTTCCGGGGGTTTTACTCTTCTCGAAGTACTCGAGGGCCTTAGTCAGTTCGTCAGGAGTTAGCGGTTTGTCCAGGCTCTCCCGCGTACTGTGGTCTAAGACCTCCGTGATAGAAGACAGGAAGGACTGGGAGGCCGTGCTGTCCGTGGGCTTCACGTCATACAGTCCGGCATAAAAGGATTTGCTGATCCTCAGAATGTCGGACCGTGATGACTTTACTGAGCCGTCTTCTTCCTTCAGGCTGCTGATCACAGAGCGCTCTCTGTGTACCTTTTGGAAGAAGAAACGTGAGCACGTCTCATCCTGCTCCACGGAGCGGACTCTGGAACGGAAGATGATCTTGGAGGCCTCCGAGGCAAAGTGCGAGGCTTGCTGGCCCTTCACCTCTTGGAGCTCCTCCTTGACATCCACCCCCATCGACTGCAGCCGGAGCAGATTCTGCATCTTTTTCTGGAGTCGGGACATTTCCCTCTGTTCCTTTCTAGCTTTCTGGGTGCCTTTGAGGATGAAGAACCTCTTGATGCTTCCCTTGATCACTTCCCACCAGTGTGTCAGGGACTCAAAGAGGGGTTTCACGGTTCTCCAACCTTTGTAATCCCTCTTGAGCTCCTCAATGTTCTCTGGGGTCAGCAGTTGCACATTTAGCTTCCATGCCCCCCTGCCCACCCTCAGGTCTTCCTCCAAGTGGCAGTCCGCCAGTAGGAGGCAGTGGTCAGAGAAGAACACCGGCTTGACCTCGGTGGATCTGACTGTGAATGCACGGGACACAAACAGGAAGTCTATCCTGGAACGAATGGACCCGTCTGGCCGCGACCAGGTGTATCTACGCTGCGCTCCGTCTGCAGGGTTGCTGAAGACGTCGTGCAGCTTGGCATCCTTAACTGTTTCCATCAGGGATCTGGACGTAGCGTCCAATCTGCTTCCGGCCCTGCCGGATCGTCCAGCCGCATCGATGATGCAGTTGAAGTCCCCGCCCAGAATGACCGGCCTGGAGGTCGCCAGCAGCAGTGGGAGCTGCTGAAAAACCTCCAGCCGCTCAGCCCCTTGTGCCGGGCCATACACGTTAATTAACCGGAGTGGAGCGTTCTTGTACATTACGTCTGCTACCAGGAGGCGCCCGCCCACCACCTCCTTCACCTCGGAGACGGTGAAGTTGCCTCCCCGCAGCAGAATACCCAGGCCGGAGGAACGAGAGTCGTTTCCGCCCGACCAGATCGATGGCCCTTGGGACCACCATCGTGACCATTGCCTGTAGGAGCTGAGGTGCGGTATCGCACACTCCTGCAGAAACAACAGGTCAGCTTTGACCTTGGCTAGGTAGTCCAAGGTCGCAACACATCGCATAGTAGATTTAATGCTACGCACATTTATGGATACAATCTTTAAACCCATTTTAAAGCATTTATTCTCCTACCAAACCCACTGTCTCTGAGAGTCCCAGACCTTTAGTCTGCTCCTTCATCCCCGTAGTGAGCTCAAATTCCTTCACTTTGGATGGGCTGAGGTAGATCTCCTTGGCCGTGTTCTGCTCCGGTGGCATCTGGAGGTTCACGTAGAGAGCGGGTTTTGAGATGACCTTTGCTGGAGAAGCTTCTCCAAAACTCACCCCCTCTGGGGTGTTGCTGTTCCCGGCTTCCTGGAGCTGGGGTGCGATGATTGCCTCACTGCTCCCAGATTCCAGGGGCTGTGGTGCACTGGCCTCCTCAGGTTGCAGGCAAAGTTGGGGTGCGCTGGTCTCATTGTTGTCTCCAATTTCCTGGAGCTCGGGTGTCTCGTCCTCCAACGCCCTGGAGCTTTGCCGCCTCTTCTGTCGGTGCCGCCCTGGCACTTCATCATCCGAAGAGCTGCTGCCCTTGTCATCCGTGTCGGATGGGAGACGCCTCTTGCCGCTTCTCTGGGAAACGCCTTTGCTTCTTCTTCGCTCCCTCATACTTTTCTTGTTCTTGTTCTTCACCGTCTGCCACTCCCCCTGCTGCTTTTCCACTGCTGCCTCCTCCTCCATTGATTCGCTGTCCTGAGGACTGGGAGGTTCGGGGGGTAGTGCTGTTGATTGGCTCTCTGTTGCCTCATTCTCTTTCTCCACCTTGTCTCTCTCTGTGTCCTCCTTTGTCCCGTTGAGCTCCCTGGGGGCCTTGGTGGTTGGAGTGACACGGAACATTTCTTCTGCTTCCCCCTGGTCGGCTTTGGCTGCCTGTGCGTAAGTACGGCAGCGTTTGGGGCAGGTCCTGTAGAGGTGACTTGCCTCGCCACACAGGTTGCAGCACTTGGCCTGTTTGCAGTCTTTTGTCTGGTGCCCTTCCTGTTTGCAGATCTTGCAGAGGGAGGCGCTGCACTTGGGCGCCACATGACCAGCCTTGCCGCATGAGCGACAATGCTTGGGTTGCCCAGCGTAGACCAGGTAGCCCCGGTTTACCCGATAGCGAAAATGGAGGGAGGGTGGAAAATGGCTCCCTTACCATCGGTCTTTAGCGTGACCTTAAACAGGCGTTTGCCTGTCCAGATCCCCAAGTCGTCTCGAATCTCGGTGCCGCTCCCCACCTTATCGAAGTACCTGGTGAGGAAGGTGACCACGTCGGCGACAGGGACGAAGGGGTTGTACACATGCACCATCACCTCACGTTCCCGTTGCAACGGCAGAGAAAAGTGCGGCTCCGCCGTCAGGATCTTCATCTCCGGCAGGTCTCTCTTCTCCTCGAACACCCTCAGGAGCCGGACGCAGTCTGCCACCCGCTTGAACGTGACGTCAAAATAACCGCCTTTGCGGGAGTCGTGCAGGGTGAAGATCTCCGTAGCTTGGAAGCCGCACGCCTTCAACAGGATCCTCCTGGTGAAGAAGCCCCGATCCATAGGTGATCCTCCTTCGCTGTGGTTCACCGTGACTCGGACGGTGATAGGTAACCCACGGTATGGATTTGGATTGCGATTGGTTATCGGCCTTCCATCCCGACCTTGCCTTGGCAGGACCATGGTGTCGCCCCTGCAACACTTGATGTTAGCCAAAAGGCCGAGAAGCGATGAGAAAGAAAGAAAGTTGTGTTTTGAAAGATGTGCATGTTGAAAAGTAAAGAAAGCAGATGTTTGTAAGAAAACTATTTTTAGCATTGAAAATCCCCTGGAAAGGGGTGGTGCACCATTCCCAGAGATACTGCAATACCGGGTCGATGCGTGGAGTGGACGGAGCAAGCCCCTATTCCATCTCCCTGCTCCAAAAATCAATTTAATATATGGTCCCCAGATAAGGGACGTATCAGATATTAAACTGATAAGAACAGATTTTTTTTTTTTTTGTAAAAATATACTTTATTCATAAAAAATCTTCAATCACATTCAAAACCATTTCAAAAACAACATTACAAGGGTACAATCCAGGTTAAACTTTTACAAAATGTATCACCAGGTGCATCAGTACAACCAATATTACAATCATTTACAGCCTTTCATTTTGATCTGTACAGCCCGAGGGGCTCTAAACAGTTCCCAGTCTCTCGGTGCGCTGTGGTAGAAAGGTCTTAGACAGCGACCCTTCCCCATTGCGCCTTTGCGGCAGCTGCCCCAAGCTTTAGTGCGTCCCTCAGCACGTAGTCCTGGACTTTGGATTGTGCCAGTCCGCAACAATCGGTTGGGGACAACTCTTTGTGCTGGAAGACCAACAAGTTTCGGGCAGACCAAAGCGCCTCTTTCACCGAGTTGATGATCCTCCAGCTGCAGTCGATGTTTGTCTCGGTGTGTGTCCCTGGGAACAGCCCGTAGAGCACAGAGTCCTGTGTCACAGAACTGCTCGGGATGAACCTCGACAGAAACCACTGCATCTCTCTCCAGACTTTCTTTGCAAAGGCACAATCCACAAGGAGGTGGACAACGGTCTCTTCCCCACCACAGCCACCTCGAGGGCAACGTGCAGAGGGGGTGAGCTTCCTGGCGTGTAGGAAGGATCTGACGGGGAGGGCCTTTCTCACCACCAGCCAAGCTACGTCTTGGTGCTTGTTGGAAAGTTCTGGCGATGAGGCATTCTGCCAAATGACTTTGACAGTCTGCTCGGGGAACCATCCCACAGGGTCCACCCTCTCCTTATCCCTCAGGGCCTCTAGGACGTTACGTGCTGACCACTGCCTGATGGACTTGTGGTCAAAGGTGTTTTTCTGCATAAATTTTTCCACCAGGGACAGGTGGTACGGCACGGTCCAACTACTTGGAGCGTTCCGCGGCAGCGTGGCCAGACCCATCCTTCGCAACACCGGGGACAGGTAGAACCTCAGCACGTAGTGACACTTGGTGTTTGCGTACTGAGGGTCTACGCACCGCTTGATGCAGCCGCACACAAAGGTGGCCATCAGTATGAGGGCGATGTTGGGCACGTTTTTTCCCCCTTTATCTAGAGGCTTGTACATCGCGTCCCTGCGGACACGATCCATTTTCGACCTCCAGATAAAGCGGAAGATGGCTCGAGTGATCGCCGTCGCGCAGGAGTCTGGAATGGGCCAGACCTGCGCCACGTACAGCAACAGCGAGAGTACCTCGCACCTGATGACCAGGTTCTTACCCGCAATAGAGAGGGAGCGTCGCTCCCACATGCCCAGTTTCCTCTTCACCATAGCCACTCGCTCCTTCCAGTTTCTAACGCATGCCCCGGTCCCTCCGAACCATATCCCCAGCACCTTCAGGCCGTCAGCCCTGACAGTGAAGGGGACAAAGGATCGGTCAGCCCAGTTCCCAAAGAACATGGCCTCGCTCTTCCCACGATTTACCTTGGCTCCCGAGGCCAGTTCGAACTGGTCGCAGACGTGCATCAGTCTGCGCACCGACAGCGGATCCGAGCAGAAGACGGCGACGTCGTCCATGTACAGGGAGGCTTTTACCTGAGTGCCTCCACGGCCTGGGATCGTCACTCCTCTTATGCCCGGATCCTTCCTGATGGACTCGGCAAAGGGTTCTATGCAACACACGAAAAGGACAGGCGAGAGAGGACAGCCCTGCCTGACTCCAGATTTAATCGGAAAGCTATCTGTTTCCCACCCATTGATTGAGACTGCGCTACTGATGTTAGTGTAGAGCAGTTGGATCCAATTTTGAATTCCCTCCCCAAACCCCATTTTGGAGAGCACATCCCCCATGTAGGTGTGCGATATTCTGTCAAAGGCCTTCTCCTGATCCAAGCTGATGAGGCAGGTATCCACACCCCTGTCCTGTACATAGGCAATCGTATCCCTGAGCAGCGCCAGGCTGTCAGAGATCTTCCTGCCTGGCACAGAGCAGGTCTGGTCAGGGTGAATCACCAATTCCAGAGCGGATTTGACCCGGTTGGCGATGACCTTGGACAGAATCTTATAGTCCACATTCAACAGTGAAATGGGTCGCCAATTTCTAATTTCCTCCCTTTCCCCCTTGTGCTTGTAGATGAGGGTGATGATGCCTTTCCTCATGGATTCTGACATACTACCGGCCAGGAGCATACTCTCGTACACTTCTAGCAGGTCTGGGCCGATCAAGTCCCACAGAGCCGAATACAACTCCGCCGGCAAGCCGTCGCTTCCGGGGGTTTTACTCTTCTCGAAGGACTCGAGGGCCTTAGTCAGTTCATCAGGAGTTAGCGGTTTGTCCAGGCTCTCCCGCGTACTGTGGTCTAAGACCTCCGTGATAGAGGACAGGAAGGACTGGGAGGCCGTGCTGTCCGTGGGCTTCACGTCATACAGTCCGGCATAAAAGGATTTGCTGATCCTCAGAATGTCGGACCGTGATGACTTTACTGAGCCGTCTTCTTCCTTCAGGCTGCTGATCACAGAGCGCTCTCTGTGTACCTTTTGGAAGAAGAAACGTGAGCACGTCTCATCCTGCTCCACGGAGCGGACCCTGGAACGGAAGATGATCTTGGAGGCCTCCGAGGCAAAGTGCGAGGCTTGCTGGCCCTTCACCTCTTGGAGCTCCTCCTTGACATCCACCCCCATCGACTGCAGCCGGAGCAGATTCTGCATCTTTTCCTGGAGTCGGGACATTTCCCTCTGTTCCTTTCTAGCTTTCTGGGTGCCTTTGCGGATGAAAAACCTCTTGATGCTTCCCTTGATCACTTCCCACCAGTGTGTCAGGGACTCAAAGAGGGGTTTCACGGTTCTCCAACCTTTGTAATCCCTCTTGAGCTCCTCAATGTTCTCTGGGGTCAGCAGTTGCACATTTAGCTTCCATGCCCCCCTGCCCACCCTCAGGTCTTCCTCCAAGTGGCAGTCCGCCAGTAGGAGGCAGTGGTCAGAGAAGAACACCGGCTTGACCTCGGTGGATCTGACTGTGAATGCACGGGACACAAACAGGAAGTCTATCCTGGAACGAATGGACCCGTCTGGCCGCGACCAGGTGTATCTACGCTGCGCTCCGTCTGCAGGGTTGCTGAAGACGTCGTGCAGCTTGGCATCCTTAACTGTTTCCATCAGGGATCTGGACGTAGCGTCCAATCTGCTTCCGGCCCTGCCGGATCGTCCAGCCGCATCGATGATGCAGTTGAAGTCCCCGCCCAGAATGACCGGCCTGGAGGTCGCCAGCAGCAGTGGGAGCTGCTGAAAAACCTCCAGCCGCTCAGCCCCTTGTGCCGGGCCATACACGTTAATTAACCGGAGTGGAGCGTTCTTGTACATTACGTCTGCTACCAGGAGGCGCCCGCCCACCACCTCCTTGACCTCGGAGACGGTGAAGTTGCCTCCCCGCAGCAGAATACCCAGGCCGGAGGAACGAGAGTCGTTTCCGCCCGACCAGATCGATGGCCCGTGGGACCACCATCGTGACCATTGCCTGTAGGAGCTGAGGTGCGGTATCGCACACTCCTGCAGAAACAACAGGTCAGCTTTGACCTTGGCTAGGTAGTCCAAGGTCGCAACACATCGCGTAGTAGATTTAATGCTACGCACATTTATGGATACAATCTTTAAACCCATTTTAAAGCATTTATTCTCCTACCAAACCCACTGTCTCTGAGAGTCCCAGACCTTTAGTCTGCTCCTTCATACCCGTAGTGAGCTCAAATTCCTTCACTTTGGATGGGCTGAGGTAGATCTCCTTGGCCGTGTTCTGCTCCAGTGGCATCTGGAGGTTCACGTAGAGAGCGGGTTTTGAGATGACCTTTGCTGGAGAAGCTTCTCCAAAACTCACCCCCTCTGGGGTGTTGCTGTTCCCGGCTTCCTGGAGCCGGGGTGCGATGATTGCCTCACTGCTCCCAGATTCCAGGGGCTGTGGTGCACTGGCCTCCTCAGGTTGCAGGCAAAGTTGGGGTGCGCTGGTCTCCTTGTTGTCTCCAATTTTCTGGAGCTCGGGTGTCTCGTCCTCCAACGCCCTGGAGCTTTGCCGCCTCTTCTGTCGGTGCCGCTCTGGCACTTCATCATCCGAAGAGCTGCTGCCCTTGTCATCCGTGTCGGATGGGAGACGCCTCTTGCCGCTTCTCTGGGAAACGCCCTTGCTTCTTCTTCGCTCCCTCTTACTTTTCTTGTTCTTCACCGTCCGCCACTCCCCCTGCTGCTTTTCCACTGCTGCCTCCTCCTCCATTGATTCGCTGTCCTGAGGACTGGGAGGTTCAGGGGGTAGTGCTGTTGATTGGCTCTCTGCTGCCTCAATCTCTTTCTCCACCTTGTCTCTCTCTGTGTCCTCCTTTGTCCCGTTGAGCTCCCTGGGGGCCTTGGTGGTTGGAGTGACACGGAACGTTTCTTCTGCTTCCCCCTGGTCGGCTTTGGCTGCCTGTGCGTAAGTACGGCAGCGTTTGGGGCAGGTCCTGTAGAGGTGACTTGCCTCGCCACACAGGTTGCAGCACTTGGCCTGTTTGCAGTCTTTTGTCTGGTGCCCTTCCTGTTTGCAGATCTTGCAGAGGGAGGCGCTGCAGTTGGCCGCCACATGACCAGCCTTGCCGCATGAGCGACAATGCTTGGGTTGCCCAGCGTAGACCAGGTAGCCCCGGTTTCCCCCGATAGCGAAACTGGAGGGAGGGTGGAAAATGGCTCCCTTACCATCGGTCTTTAGCGTGACCTTAAACAGGCGTTTGCCTGTCCAGATCCCCAAGTCGTCTCGAATCTCGGTGCCGCTCCCCACCTTATCGAAGTACCTGGTGAGGAAGGTGACCACGTCGGCGACAGGGACGAAGGGGTTGTACACATGCACCATCACCTCACGTTCCCGTTGCAACGGCAGAGAAAAGTGCGGCTCCGCCGTCAGGATCTTCATCTCCGGCAGGTCTCTCTTCTCCTCGAACACCCTCAGGAGCCGGACGCAGTCTGCCACTCGCTTGAACGTCACGTCAAAATAACCACCTTTGCGGGAGTCGTGCAGGGTGAAGATCTCCGTAGCTTGGAAGCCGCACGCCTTCAACAGGATCCTCCTGGTGAAGAAGCCCCGATCCATAGGTGATCCTCCTTCGCTGTGGTTCACCGTGACTCGGACGGTGATAGGTAACCCACGGTATAGATTTGGATTGCGATTGGTTATCGCCCTTCCATCCCGACCTTGCCATGGCAGGACCATGGTGTCGCCCCTGCAACACTTGATGTTAGCCAAAAGGCCGAGAAGCGATGAGAAAGAAAGAAAGTTGTGTTTTGAAAGATGTGCATGTTGAAAAGTAAAGAAAGCAGATGTTTGTAAGAAAACTATTGTTAGCATTGAAAATCCCCTGGAAAGGGGTGGTGCACCATTCCCAGAGATACTGCAATACCAGGTCGATGCGTGGAGTGGACGGAGCAAGCCCCTATTCCATCTCCCTGCTCCAAAAATCAATTTAATATATGGTCCCCAGATAAGGGACGTATCAGATATTAAACTGATAAGAACAGATTTTTTTTTTTTTTTTTTGTAAAAATATACTTTATTCATAAAAAATCTTCAATCACATTCAAAACCATTTCAAAAACAACATTACAAGGGTACAATCCAGGTTAAACTTTTACAAAATGTATCACCAGGTGCATCAGTACAAACAATATTACAATCATTTACAGCCTTTCATTTTGATCTGTACAGCCCGAGGGGCTCTAAACAGTTCCCAGTCTCTCGGTGCGCTGTGGTAGAAAGGTCTTAGACAGCGACCCTTCCCCATTGCGCCTTTGCGGCAGCTGCCCCAAGCTTTAGTGCGTCCCTCAGCACGTAGTCCTGGACTTTGGATTGTGCCAGTCCGCAACAATCGGTCGGGGACAACTCTCTGTGCTGGAAGACCAACAAGTTTCGGGCAGACCAAAGCGCCTCTTTCACCGAGTTGATGATCCTCCAGCTGCAGTTGATGTTTGTCTCGGTGTGTGTCCCTGGGAACAGCCCGTAGAGCACAGAGTCCTGTGTCACAGAACTGCTCGGGATGAACCTCGACAGCAACCACTGCATCTCTCTCCAGACTTTCTTTGCAAAGGCACAATCCACAAGGAGGTGAACAACGGTCTCTTCCCCACCACAGCCACCTCGAGGGCAACGTGCAGAGGGGGTGAGACTCCTGGCGTGTAGGAAGGATCTGACGGGGAGGGCCTTTCTCACCACCAGCCAAGCTACGTCTTGGTGCTTGTTGGAAAGTTCTGGCGATGAGGCGTTCTGCCAAATGACTTTGACAGTCTTCTCGGGGAACCATCCCACAGGGTCCACCCTCTCCTTTTCCATCAGGGCCTCTAGGACGTTACGTGCTGACCACTGCCTGATGGACTTGTGGTCAAAGGTGTTTCTCTGCATAAATTTTTCCACCAGGGGCAGGTGGTACGGCACGGTCCAACTACTTGGAGCGTTCCGCGGCAGCGTGGCCAGACCCAACCTTCGCAACACCGGGGACAGGTAGAACCTCAGCACGTAGTGACACTTGGTGTTTGCGTACTGAGGGTCTACGCACCGCTTGATGCAGCCACACACAAAGGTGGCCATCAGTATGAGGGCGATGTTGGGCACGTTTTTTCCCCCTTTATCTAGAGGCTTGTACATCGCGTCCCTGCAGACACGATCCATTTTCGACCTCCAGATAAAGCGGAAGATGGCTCGAGTGATCGCCATCGCGCAGGAGTGTGGAATGGGCCAGACCTGCGCCACGTACAGCAACAGCGAGAGTACCTCACACCTGATGACCAGGTTCTTACCCGCAATGGAGAGGGAGCGTCGCTCCCACATGCCCAGTTTCCTTTTCACCATAGCCACTCGCTCCTTCCAGTTTCTAACGCATGCCCCGGTCCCTCCGAACCATATCCCCAGCACCTTCAGGCCGTCAGCCCTGACAGTGAAGGGGACAAAGGATCGGTCAGCCCAGTTCCCAAAGAACATGGCCTCGCTCTTCCCACGATTTACCTTGGCTCCCGAGGCCAGTTCGAACTGGTCGCAGACGTGCATCAGTCTGCGCACCGACAGCGGATCCGAGCAGAAAACGGCGACGTCGTCCATGTACAGGGAGGCTTTTACCTGAGTGCCTCCACTGCCTGGGATCGTCACTCCTCTTATGCCCGGATCCTTCCTGATGGACTCGGCAAAGGGTTCTATGCAGCACACGAAAAGGACAGGCGAGAGAGGACAGCCCTGCCTGACTCCAGATTTAATCGGAAAGCTATCTGTTTCCCACCCATTGATTGAGACTGCGCTACTGATGTTAGTGTAGAGCAGTTGGATCCAATTTCGAATTCCCTCCCCAAAGCCCATTTTGGAGAGCACATCCCCCATGTAGGTGTGCGATATTCTGTCAAAGGCCTTCTCCTGATCCAAGCTGATGAGGCAGGTATCCACACCCCTGTCCTGTACATAGGCAATCGTATCCCCGAGCAGCGCCAGGCTGTCAGAGATCTTCCTGCCTGGCACAGAGCAGGTCTGGTCAGGGTGAATCACCAATTCCAGAGCGGATTTGACCCGGTTGGCGATGACCTTGGACAGAATCTTATAGTCCACATTCAACAGTGAAATGGGTCGCCAATTTCTAATTTCCTCCCTTTCCCCCTTGTGCTTGTAGATGAGGGTGATGATGCCTTTCCTCATGGATTCTGACATGCTGCCGGCCAGGAGCATACTCTCGTACACTCCTAGCAGGTCTGGGCCGATCAAGTCCCACAGAGCCGAATACAACTCCGCCGGCAGGCCGTCGCTTCCGGGGGTTTTACTCTTCTCGAAGGACTCGAGGGCCTTAGTCAGTTCGTCAGGAGTTAGCGGTTTGTCTAGGCTCTCCCGCGTACTGTGGTCTAAGACCTCCGTGATAGAGGACAGGAAGGACTGGGAGGCCGTGCTGTCCGTGGGCTTCACGTCATACAGTCCGGCATAAAAGGATTTGCTGATCCTCAGAATGTCGGACCGTGATGACTTTACTGAGCCGTCTTCTTCCTTCAGGCTGCTGATCACAGAGCGCTCTCTGTGTACCTTTTGGAAGAAGAAACGTGAGCACGTCTCATCCTGCTCCACGGAGCGGACCCTGGAACGGAAGATGATCTTGGAGGCCTCCGAGGCAAAGTGCGAGGCTTGCTGGCCCTTCACCTCTTGGAGCTCCTCCTTGACATCGACCCCCATCGACTGCAGCCGGAGCAGATTCTGCATCTTTTTCTGGAGTCGGGACATTTCCCTCTGTTCCTTTCTAGCTTTCTGGGTGCCTTTGCGGATGAAAAACCTCTTGATGCTTCCCTTGATCACTTCCCACCAGTGTGTCAGGGACTCAAAGAGGGGTTTCACGGTTCTCCAACCTTTGTAATCCCTCTTGAGCTCCTCAATGTTCTCTGGGGTCAGCAGTTGCACATTTAGCTTCCATGCCCCCCTGCCCACCCTCAGGTCTTCCTCCAAGTGGCAGTCCGCCAGTAGGAGGCAGTGGTCAGAGAAGAACACCGGCTTGACCTCGGTGGATCTGACTGTGAATGCACGGGACACAAACAGGAAGTCTATCCTGGAACGAATGGACCCGTCTGGCCGCGACCAGGTGTATCTACGCTGCGCTCCGTCTGCAGGGTTGCTGAAGACGTCGTGCAGCTTGGCATCCTTAACTGTTTCCATCAGGGATCTGGACGTAGCGTCCAATCTGCTTCCGGCCCTGCCGGATCGTCCAGCCGCATCGATGATGCAGTTGAAGTCCCCGCCCAGAATGACCGGCCTGGAGGTCGCCAGCAGCAGTGGGAGCTGCTGAAAAACCTCCAGCCGCTCAGCCCCTTGTGCCGGGCCATACACGTTAATTAACCGGAGTGGAGCGTTCTTGTACATTACGTCTGCTACCAGGAGTCGCCCGCCCACCACCTCCTTGACCTCGGAGACGGTGAAGTTGCCTCCCCGCAGCAGAATACCCAGGCCGGAGGAACGAGAGTCGTTTCCGCCCGACCAGATCGATGGCCCGTGGGACCACCATCGTGACCATTGCCTGTAGGAGCTGAGGTGCGGTATCGCACACTCCTGCAGAAACAACAGGTCAGCTTTGACCTTGGCTAGGTAGTCCAAGGTCGCAACACATCGCGTAGTAGATTTAATGCTACGCACATTTATGGATACAATCTTTAAACCCATTTTAAAGCATTTATTCTCCTACCAAACCCACTGTCTCTGAGAGTGCCAGACCTTTAGTCTGCTCCTTCATACCCGTAGTGAGCTCAAATTCCTTCACTTTGGATGGGCTGAGGTAGATCTCCTTGGCCGTGTTCTGCTCCAGTGGCATCTGGAGGTTCACGTAGAGAGCGGGTTTTGAGATGACCTTTGCTGGAGAAGCTTCTCCAAAACTCACCCCCTCTGGGGTGTTGCTGTTCCCGGCTTCCTGGAGCCGGGGTGCGATGATTGCCTCACTGCTCCCAGATTCCAGGGGCTGTGGTGCACTGGCCTCCTCAGGTTGCAGGCAAAGTTGGGGTGCGCTGGTCTCCTTGTTGTCTCCAATTTTCTGGAGCTCGGGTGTCTCGTCCTCCAACGCCCTGGAGCTTTGCCGCCTCTTCTGTCGGTGCCGCTCTGGCACTTCATCATCCGAAGAGCTGCTGCCCTTGTCATCCGTGTCGGATGGGAGACGCCTCTTGCCGCTTCTCTGGGAAACGCCCTTGCTTCTTCTTCGCTCCCTCTTACTTTTCTTGTTCTTCACCGTCCGCCACTCCCCCTGCTGCTTTTCCACTGCTGCCTCCTCCTCCATTGATTCGCTGTCCTGAGGACTGGGAGGTTCAGGGGGTAGTGCTGTTGATTGGCTCTCTGCTGCCTCAATTTCTTTCTCCACCTTGTCTCTCTCTGTGTCCTCCTTTGTCCCGTTGAGCTCCCTGGGGGCCTTGGTGGTTGGAGTGACACGGAACCTTTCTTCTGCTTCCCCCTGGTCGGCTTTGGCTGCCTGTGCGTAAGTACGGCAGCGTTTGGGGCAGGTCCTGTAGAGGTGACTTGCCTCGCCACACAGGTTGCAGCACTTGGCCTGTTTGCAGTCTTTTGTCTGGTGCCCTTCCTGTTTGCAGATCTTGCAGAGGGAGGCGCTGCAGTTGGCCGCCACATGACCAGCCTTGCCGCATGAGCGACAATGCTTGGGTTGCCCAGCGTAGACCAGGTAGCCCCGGTTTCCCCCGATAGCGAAACTGGAGGGAGGGTGGAAAATGGCTCCCTTACCATCGGTCTTTAGCGTGACCTTAAACAGGCGTTTGCCTGTCCAGATCCCCAAGTCGTCTCGAATCTCGGTGCCGCTCCCCACCTTATCGAAGTACCTGGTGAGGAAGGTGACCACGTCGGCGACAGGGACGAAGGGGTTGTACACATGCACCATCACCTCACGTTCCCGTTGCAACGGCAGAGAAAAGTGCGGCTCCGCCGTCAGGATCTTCATCTCCGGCAGGTCTCTCTTCTCCTCGAACACCCTCAGGAGCCGGACGCAGTCTGCCACTCGCTTGAACGTCACGTCAAAATAACCACCTTTGCGGGAGTCGTGCAGGGTGAAGATCTCCGTAGCTTGGAAGCCGCACGCCTTCAACAGGATCCTCCTGGTGAAGAAGCCCCGATCCATAGGTGATCCTCCTTCGCTGTGGTTCACCGTGACTCGGACGGTGATAGGTAACCCACGGTATAGATTTGGATTGCGATTGGTTATCGCCCTTCCATCCCGACCTTGCCATGGCAGGACCATGGTGTCGCCCCTGCAACACTTGATGTTAGCCAAAAGGCCGAGAAGCGATGAGAAAGAAAGAAAGTTGTGTTTTGAAAGATGTGCATGTTGAAAAGTAAAGAAAGCAGATGTTTGTAAGAAAACTATTGTTAGCATTGAAAATCCCCTGGAAAGGGGTGGTGCACCATTCCCAGAGATACTGCAATACCAGGTCGATGCGTGGAATGGACGGAGCAAGCCCCTATTCCATCTCCCTGCTCCAAAAATCAATTTAATATATGGTCCCCAGATAAGGGACGTATCAGATATTAAACTGATAAGAACAGATTTTTTTTTTTTTTTGTAAAAATATACTTTATTCATAAAAAATCTTCAATCACATTCAAAACCATTTCAAAAACAACATTACAAGGGTACAATCCAGGTTAAACTTTTACAAAATGTATCACCAGGTGCATCAGTACAAACAATATTACAATCATTTACAGCCTTTCATTTTGATCTGTACAGCCCGAGGGGCTCTAAACAGTTCCCAGTCTCTCGGTGCGCTGTGGTAGAAAGGTCTTAGACAGCGACCCTTCCCCATTGCGCCTTTGCGGCAGCTGCCCCAAGCTTTAGTGCGTCCCTCAGCACGTAGTCCTGGACTTTGGATTGTGCCAGTCCGCAACAATCGGTCGGGGACAACTCTCTGTGCTGGAAGACCAACAAGTTTCGGGCAGACCAAAGCGCCTCTTTCACCGAGTTGATGATCCTCCAGCTGCAGTTGATGTTTGTCTCGGTGTGTGTCCCTGGGAACAGCCCGTAGAGCACAGAGTCCTGTGTCACAGAACTGCTCGGGATGAACCTCGACAGCAACCACTGCATCTCTCTCCAGATTTTCTTTGCAAAGGCACAATCCACAAGGAGGTGAACAACGGTCTCTTCCCCACCACAGCCACCTCGAGGGCAACGTGCAGAGGGGGTGAGACTCCTGGCGTGTAGGAAGGATCTGACGGGGAGGGCCTTTCTCACCACCAGCCAAGCTACGTCTTGGTGCTTGTTGGAAAGTTCTGGCGATGAGGCGTTCTGCCAAATGACTTTGACAGTCTTCTCGGGGAACCATCCCACAGGGTCCACCCTCTCCTTTTCCCTCAGGGCCTCTAGGACGTTACGTGCTGACCACTGCCTGATGGACTTGTGGTCAAAGGTGTTTCTCTGCATAAATTTTTCCACCAGGGACAGGTGGTACGGCACGGTCCAACTACTTGGAGCGTTCCGCGGCAGCGTGGCCAGACCCAACCTTCGCAACACCGGGGACAGGTAGAACCTCAGCACGTAGTGACACTTGGTGTTTGCGTACTGAGGGTCTACGCACCGCTTGATGCAGCCACACACAAAGGTGGCCATCAGTATGAGGGCGATGTTGGGCACGTTTTTTCCCCCTTTATCTAGAGGCTTGTACATCGCGTCCCTGCAGACACGATCCATTTTCGACCTCCAGATAAAGCGGAAGATGGCTCGAGTGATCGCCATCGCGCAGGAGTGTGGAATGGGCCAGACCTGCGCCACGTACAGCAACAGCGAGAGTACCTCACACCTGATGACCAGGTTCTTACCCGCAATGGAGAGGGAGCGTCGCTCCCACATGCCCAGTTTCCTTTTCACCATAGCCACTCGCTCCTTCCAGTTTCTAACGCATGCCCCGGTCCCTCCGAACCATATCCCCAGCACCTTCAGGCCGTCAGCCCTGACAGTGAAGGGGACAAAGGATCGGTCAGCCCAGTTCCCAAAGAACATGGCCTCGCTCTTCCCACGATTTACCTTGGCTCCCGAGGCCAGTTCGAACTGGTCGCAGACGTGCATCAGTCTGCGCACCGACAGCGGATCCGAGCAGAAAACGGCGACGTCGTCCATGTACAGGGAGGCTTTTACCTGAGTGCCTCCACTGCCTGGGATCGTCACTCCTCTTATGCCCGGATCCTTCCTGATGGACTCGGCAAAGGGTTCTATGCAGCACACGAAAAGGACAGACGAGAGAGGACAGCCCTGCCTGACTCCAGATTTAATCGGAAAGCTATCTGTTTCCCACCCATTGATTGAGACTGCGCTACTGATGTTAGTGTAGAGCAGTTGGATCCAATTTCGAATTCCCTCCCCAAAGCCCATTTTGGAGAGCACATCCCCCATGTAGGTGTGCGATATTCTGTCAAAGGCCTTCTCCTGATCCAAGCTGATGAGGCAGGTATCCACACCCCTGTCCTGTACATAGGCAATCGTATCCCCGAGCAGCGCCAGGCTGTCAGAGATCTTCCTGCCTGGCACAGAGCAGGTCTGGTCAGGGTGAATCACCAATTCCAGAGCGGATTTGACCCGGTTGGCGATGACCTTGGACAGAATCTTATAGTCCACATTCAACAGTGAAATGGGTCGCCAATTTCTAATTTCCTCCCTTTCCCCCTTGTGCTTGTAGATGAGGGTGATGATGCCTTTCCTCATGGATTCTGACATGCTGCCGGCCAGGAGCATACTCTCGTACACTTCTAGCAGGTCTGGGCCGATCAAGTCCCACAGAGCCGAATACAACTCCGCCGGCAGGCCGTCGCTTCCGGGGGTTTTACTCTTCTCGAAGGACTCGAGGGCCTTAGTCAGTTCGTCAGGAGTTAGCGGTTTGTCCAGGCTCTCCCGCGTACTGTGGTCTAAGACCTCCGTGATAGAGGACAGGAAGGACTGGGAGGCCGTGCTGTCCGTGGGCTTCACGTCATACAGTCCGGCATAAAAGGATTTGCTGATCCTCAGAATGTCGGACCGTGATGACTTTACTGAGCCGTCTTCTTCCTTCAGGCTGCTGATCACAGAGCGCTCTCTGTGTACCTTTTGGAAGAAGAAACGTGAGCACGTCTCATCCTGCTCCACGGAGCGGACTCTGGAACGGAAGATGATCTTGGAGGCCTCCGAGGCAAAGTGCGAGGCTTGCTGGCCCTTCACCTCTTGGAGCTCCTCCTTGACATCCACCCCCATCGACTGCAGCCGGAGCAGATTCTGCATCTTTTCCTGGAGTCGGGACATTTCCCTCTGTTCCTTTCTAGCTTTCTGGGTGCCTTTGCGGATGAAAAACCTCTTGATGCTTCCCTTGATCACTTCCCACCAGTGTGTCAGGGACTCAAAGAGGGGTTTCACGGTTCTCCAACCTTTGTAATCCCTCTTGAGCTCCTCAATGTTCTCTGGGGTCAGCAGTTGCACATTTAGCTTCCATGCCCCCCTGCCCACCCTCAGGTCTTCCTCCAAGTGGCAGTCCGCCAGTAGGAGGCAGTGGTCAGAGAAGAACACCGGCTTGACCTCGGTGGATCTGACTGTGAATGCACGGGACACAAACAGGAAGTCTATCCTGGAACGAATGGACCCGTCTGGCCGCGACCAGGTGTATCTACGCTGCGCTCCGTCTGCAGGGTTGCTGAAGACGTCGTGCAGCTTGGCATCCTTAACTGTTTCCATCAGGGATCTGGACGTAGCGTCCAATCTGCTTCCGGCCCTGCCGGATCGTCCAGCCGCATCGATGATGCAGTTGAAGTCCCCGCCCAGAATGACCGGCCTGGAGGTCGCCAGCAGCAGTGGGAGCTGCTGAAAAACCTCCAGCCGCTCAGCCCCTTGTGCCGGGCCATACACGTTAATTAACCGGAGTGGAGCGTTCTTGTACATTACGTCTGCTACGAGGAGTCGCCCGCCCACCACCTCCTTGACCTCGGAGACGGTGAAGTTGCCTCCCCGCAGCAGAATACCCAGGCCGGAGGAACGAGAGTCATTTCCGCCCGACCAGATCGATGGCCCGTGGGACCACCATCGTGACCATTGCCTGTAGGAGCTGAGGTGCGGTATCGCACACTCCTGCAGAAGCAACAGGTCAGCTTTGACCTTGGCTAGGTAGTCCAAGGTCGCAACACATCGCGTAGTAGATTTAATGCTACGCACATTTATGGATACAATCTTTAAACCCATTTTAAAGCATTTATTCTCCTACCAAACCCACTGTCTCTGAGAGTCCCAGACCTTTAGTCTGCTCCTTCATACCCGTAGTGAGCTCAAATTCCTTCACTTTGGATGGGCTGAGGTAGATCTCCTTGGCCGTGTTCTGCTCCGGTGGCATCTGGAGGTTCATGTAGAGAGCGGGTTTTGAGATGACCTTTGCTGGAGAAGCTTCTCCAAAACTCACCCCCTCTGGGGTGTTGCTGTTCCCGGCTTCCTGGAGCTGGGGTGCGATGATTGCCTCACTGCTCCCAGATTCCAAGGGCTGTGGTGCACTGGCCTCCTCAGGTTGCAGGCAAAGTTGGGGTGCGCTGGTCTCCTTGTTGTCTCCAATTTTCTGGAGCTCGGGTGTCTCGTCCTCCAACGCCCTGGAGCTTTGCCGCCTCTTCTGTCGGTGCCGCTCTGGCACTTCATCATCCGAAGAGCTGCTGCCCTTGTCGTCCGTGTCGGATGGGAGACGCCTCTTGCCGCTTCTCTGGGAAACGCCTTTGCTTCTTCTTCGCTCCCTCTTACTTTTCTTGTTCTTGTTCTTCACCGTCTGCCACTCCCCCTGCTGCTTTTCCACTGCTGCCTCCTCCTCCATTGATTCGCTGTCCTGAGGACTGGGAGGTTCAGGGGGTAGTGCTGTTGGTTGGCTCTCTGTTGCCTCAATCTCTTTCTCCACCTTGTCTCTCTCTGTGTCCTCCTTTGTCCCGTTGAGCTCCCTGGGGGCCTTGGTGGTTGGAGTGACACGGAACGTTTCTTCTGCTTCCCCCTGGTCGGCTTTGGCTGCCTGTGCGTAAGTACGGCAGCGTTTGGGGCAGGTCCTGTAGAGGTGACTTGCCTCGCCACACAGGTTGCAGCACTTGGCCTGTTTGCAGTCTTTTGTCTGGTGCCCTTCCTGTTTGCAGATCTTGCAGAGGGAGGCGCTGCACTTGGCCGCCACATGACCAGCCTTGCCGCATGAGCGACAATGCTTGGGTTGCCCAGCGTAGACCAGGTAGCCACGGTTTCCCCCGATAGCGAAACTGGAGGGAGGGTGGAAAATGGCTCCCTTACCATCGGTCTTTAGCGTGACCTTAAACAGGCGTTTGCCTGTCCAGATCCCCAAGTCGTCTCGAATCTCGGTGCCGCTCCCCACCTTATCGAAGTACCTGGTGAGGAAGGTGACCACGTCGGCGACAGGGACGAAGGGGTTGTACACATGCACCATCACCTCACGTTCCCGTTGCAACGGCAGAGAAAAGTGCGGCTCCGCCGTCAGGATCTTCATCTCCGGCAGGTCTCTCTTCTCCTCGAACACCCTCAGGAGCCGGACGCAGTCTGCCACCCGCTTGAACGTCACGTCAAAATAACCGCCTTTGCGGGAGTCGTGCAGGGTGAAGATCTCCGTAGCTTGGAAGCCGCACGCCTTCAACAGGATCCTCCTGGTGAAGAAGCCCCGATCCATAGGTGATCCTCCTTCGCTGTGGTTCACCGTGACTCGGACGGTGATAGGTAGCCCACGGTATGGATTTGGATTGCGATTGCTTATCGGCCTTCCATCCCGACCTTGCCTTGGCAGGACCATGGTGTCGCCCCTGCAACACTTGATGTTAGCCAAAAGGCCGAGAAGCGATGAGAAAGAAAGAAAGTTGTGTTTTGAAAGATGTGCATGTTGAAAAGTAAAGAAAGCAGATGTTTGTAAGAAAACTATTTTTAGCATTGAAAATCCCCTGGAAAGGGGTGGTGCACCATTCCCAGAGATACTGCAATACCGGGTCGATGCGTGGAGTGGACGGAGCAAGCCCCTATTCCATCTCCCTGCTCCAAAAATCAATTTAATATATGGTCCCCAGATAAGGGACGTATCAGATATTAAACTGATAAGAACAGATTTTTTTTTTTTCTTTGTAAAAATATACTTTATTCATAAAATATCTTCAATCACATTCAAAACCATTTCAAAAACAACATTACAAGGGTACAATGCAGGTTAAACTTTTACAAAATGTATCACCAGGTGCATCAGTACAAACAATATTACAATCATTTACAGCCTTTCATTTTGATCTGTACAGCCCGAGGGGCTCTAAACAGTTCCCAGTCTCTCGGTGCGCTGTGGTAGAAAGGTCTTAGACAGCGACCCTTCCCCATTGCGCCTTTGCGGCAGCTGCCCCAAGCTTTAGTGCGTCCCTCAGCACGTAGTCCTGGACTTTGGATTGTGCCAGTCCGCAACAATCGGTCGGGGACAACTCTTTGTGCTGGAAGACCAACAAGTTTCGGGCAGACCAAAGCGCCTCTTTCACCGAGTTGATGATCCTCCAGCTGCAGTTGATGTTTGTCTCGGTGTGTGTCCCTGGGAACAGCCCGTAGAGCACAGAGTCCTGTGTCACAGAACTGCTCGGGATGAACCTCGACAGCAACCACTGCATCTCTCTCCAGACTTTCTTTGCGAAGGCACAATCCACAAGGAGGTGGACAACGGTCTCTTCCCCACCACAGCCACCTCGAGGGCAACGTGCAGAGGGGGTGAGCTTCCTGGCGTGTAGGAAGGATCTGACGGGGAGGGCCTTTCTCACCACCAGCCAAGCTACGTCTTGGTGCTTGTTGGAAAGTTCTGGCGATGAGGCATTCTGCCAAATGACTTTGACAGTCTGCTCGGGGAACCATCCCACAGGGTCCACCCTCTCCTTATCCCTCAGGGCCTCTAGGACGTTACGTGCTGACCACTGCCTGATGGACTTGTGGTCAAAGGTGTTTTTCTGCATAAATTTTTCCACCAGGGACAGGTGGTACGGCACGGTCCAACTACTTGGAGCGTTCCGCGGCAGCGTGGCCAGACCCATCCTTCGCAACACCGGGGACAGGTAGAACCTCAGCACGTAGTGACACTTGGTGTTTGCGTACTGAGGGTCTACGCACCGCTTGATGCAGCCGCACACAAAGGTGGCCATCAGTATGAGGGCGATGTTGGGCACGTTTTTTCCCCCTTTATCTAGAGGCTTGTACATCGCGTCCCTGTGGACACGATCCATTTTCGACCTCCAGATAAAGCGGAAGATGGCTCGAGTGATCGCCGTCGCGCAGGAGTCTGGAATGGGCCAGACCTGCGCCACGTACAGCAACAGCGAGAGTACCTCACACCTGATGACCAGGTTCTTACCCGCAATGGAGAGGGAGCGTCGCTCCCACATGCCCAGTTTCCTCTTCACCATAGCCACTCGCTCCTTCCAGTTTCTAACGCATGCCCCGGTCCCTCCGAACCATATCCCCAGCACCTTCAGGCCGTCAGCCCTGACAGTGAAGGGGACAAAGGATCGGTCAGCCCAGTTCCCAAAGAACATGGCCTCGCTCTTCCCACGATTTACCTTGGCTCCCGAGGCCAGTTCGAACTGGTCGCAGACGTGCATCAGTCTGCGCACCGACAGCGGATCCGAGCAGAAGACGGCGACGTCGTCCATGTACAGGGAGGCTTTTACCTGAGTGCCTCCACTGTCTGGGATCGTCACTCCTCTTATGCCCGGATCCTTCCTGATGGACTCGGCAAAGGGTTCTATGCAACACACGAAAAGGACAGGCGAGAGAGGACAGCCCTGCCTGACTCCAGATTTAATCGGAAAGCTATCTGTTTCCCACCCATTGATTGAGACTGCGCTACTGATGTTAGTGTAGAGCAGTTGGATCCAATTTCGAATTCCCTCCCCAAAGCCCATTTTGGAGAGCACATCCCCCATGTAGGTGTGCGATATTCTGTCAAAGGCCTTCTCCTGATCCAAGCTGATGAGGCAGGTATCCACACACCTGTCCTGTACATAGGCAATCGTATCCCTGAGCAGCGCCAGGCTGTCAGAGATCTTCCTGCCTGGCACAGAGCAGGTCTGGTCAGGGTGAATCACCAATTCCAGAGCGGATTTGACCCGATTGGCGATGACCTTTGACAGAATCTTATAGTCCATATTCAACAGTGAAATGGGTCGCCAATTTCTAATTTCCTCCCTTTCCCCCTTGTGCTTGTAGATGAGGGTGATGATGCCTTTCCTCATGGATTCTGACATACTACCGGCCAGGAGCATACTCTCGTACACTTCTAGCAGGTCTGGGCCGATCAAGTCCCACAGAGCCGAATACAACTCCGCCGGCAAGCCGTCGCTTCCGGGGGTTTTACTCTTCTCGAAGGACTCGAGGGCCTTAGTCAGTTCGTCAGGAGTTAGCGGTTTGTCCAGGCTCTCCCGCGTACTGTGGTCTAAGACCTCCGTGATAGAGGACAGGAAGGACTGGGAGGCCGTGCTGTCCGTGGGCTTCACGTCATACAGTCCGGCATAAAAGGATTTGCTGATCCTCAGAATGTCGGACCGTGATGACTTTACTGAGCCGTCTTCTTCCTTCAGGCTGCTGATCACAGAGCGCTCTCTGTGTACCTTTTGGAAGAAGAAACGTGAGCACGTCTCATCCTGCTCCACGGAGCGGACCCTGGAACGGAAGATGATCTTGGAGGCCTCCGAGGCAAAGTGCGAGGCTTGCTGGCCCTTCACCTCTTGGAGCTCCTCCTTGACATCGACCCCCATCGACTGCAGCCGGAGCAGATTCTGCATCTTTTTCTGGAGCCGGGACATTTCCCTCTGTTCCTTTCTAGCTTTCTGGGTGCCTTTACGGATGAAAAACCTCTTGATGCTTCCCTTGATCACTTCCCACCAGTCTGTCAGGGACTCAAAGAGGGGTTTCACGGTTCTCCAACCTTTGTAATCCCTCTTGAGCTCCTCAATGTTCTCTGGGGTCAGCAGTTGCACATTTAGCTTCCATGCCCCCCTGCCCACCCTCAGGTCCTTCTCCAAGTGGCAGTCCGCCAGTAGGAGGCAGTGGTCAGAGAAGAACACCGGCTTGACCTCGGTGGATCTGACTGTGAATGCACGGGACACAAACAGGAAGTCTATCCTGGAACGAATGGACCCGTCTGGCCGCGACCAGGTGTATCTACGCTGCGCTCCGTCTGCAGGGTTGCTGAAGACGTCGTGCAGCTTGGCATCCTTAACTGTTTCCATCAGGGATCTGGACGTAGCGTCCAATCTGCTTCCGGCCCTGCCGGATCGTCCAGCCGCATCGATGATGCAGTTGAACTCCCCGCCCAGTATGACCGGCCTGGAGGTCGCCAGCAGCAGTGGGAGCTGCTGAAAAACCTCCAGCCGCTCAGCCCCTTGTGCCGGGCCATACACGTTAATTAACCGGAGTGGAGCGTTCTTGTACATTACGTCTGCTACCAGGAGTCGCCCGCCCACCACCTCCTTGACCTCGGAGACGGTGAAGTTGCCTCCCCGCAGCAGAATACCCAGGCCGGAGGAACGAGAGTCGTTTCCGCCCGACCAGATCGATGGCCCGTGGGACCACCATCGTGACCATTGCCTGTAGGAGCTGAGGTGCGGTATCGCACACTCCTGCAGAAACAACAGGTCAGCTTTGACCTTGGCTAGGTAGTCCAAGGTCGCAACACATCGCGTAGTAGATTTAATGCTACGCACATTTATGGATACAATCTTTAAACCCATTTTAAAGCATTTATTCTCCTACCAAACCCACTGTCTCTGAGAGTCCCAGACCTTTAGTCTGCTCCTTCATACCCGTAGTGAGCTCAAATTCCTTCACTTTGGATGGGCTGAGGTAGATCTCCTTGGCCGTGTTCTGCTCCAGTGGCATCTGGAGGTTCACGTAGAGAGCGGGTTTTGAGATGACCTTTGCTGAAGTAGCTTCTCCAAAACTCACCCCCTCTGGGGTGTTGCTGTTCCCGGCTTCCTGGAGCTGGGGTGCGATGATTGCCTCACTGCTCCCAGATTCCAGGGGCTGTGGTGCACTGGCCTCCTCAGGTTGCAGGCAAAGTTGGGGTGCGCTGGTCTCCTTGTTGTCTCCAATTTTCTGGAGCTCGGGTGTCTCGTCCTCCAACGCCCTGGAGCTTTGCCGCCTCTTCTGTCGGTGCCGCTCTGGCACTTCATCATCCGAAGAGCTGCTGCCCTTGTCGTCCGTGTCGGATGGGAGACGCCTCTTGCCGCTTCTCTGGGAAACGCCTTTGCTTCTTCTTCGCTCCCTCTTACTTTTCTTGTTCTTGTTCTTCACCGTCTGCCACTCCCCCTGCTGCTTTTCCACTGCTGCCTCCTCCTCCATTGATTCGCTGTCCTGAGGACTGGGAGGTTCAGGGGGTAGTGCTGTTGGTTGGCTCTCTGTTGCCTCAATCTCTTTCTCCACCTTGTCTCTCTCTGTGTCCTCCTTTGTCCCGTTGAGCTCCCTGGGGGCCTTGGTGGTTGGAGTGACACGGAACGTTTCTTCTGCTTCCCCCTGGTCGGCTTTGGCTGCCTGTGCGTAAGTACGGCAGCGTTTGGGGCAGGTCCTGTAGAGGTGACTTGCCTCGCCACACAGGTTGCAGCACTTGGCCTGTTTGCAGTCTTTTGTCTGGTGCCCTTCCTGTTTGCAGATCTTGCAGAGGGAGGCGCTGCACTTGGCCGCCACATGACCAGCCTTGCCGCATGAGCGACAATGCTTGGGTTGCCCAGCGTAGACCAGGTAGCCACGGTTTCCCCCGATAGCGAAACTGGAGGGAGGGTGGAAAATGGCTCCCTTACCATCGGTCTTTAGCGTGACCTTAAACAGGCGTTTGCCTGTCCAGATCCCCAAGTCGTCTCGAATCTCGGTGCCGCTCCCCACCTTATCGAAGTACCTGGTGAGGAAGGTGACCACGTCGGCGACAGGGACGAAGGGGTTGTACACATGCACCATCACCTCACGTTCCCGTTGCAACGGCAGAGAAAAGTGCGGCTCCGCCGTCAGGATCTTCATCTCCGGCAGGTCTCTCTTCTCCTCGAACACCCTCAGGAGCCGGACGCAGTCTGCCACCCGCTTGAACGTCACGTCAAAATAACCGCCTTTGCGGGAGTCGTGCAGGGTGAAGATCTCCGTAGCTTGGAAGCCGCACGCCTTCAACAGGATCCTCCTGGTGAAGAAGCCCCGATCCATAGGTGATCCTCCTTCGCTGTGGTTCACCGTGACTCGGACGGTGATAGGTAGCCCACGGTATGGATTTGGATTGCGATTGCTTATCGGCCTTCCATCCCGACCTTGCCTTGGCAGGACCATGGTGTCGCCCCTGCAACACTTGATGTTAGCCAAAAGGCCGAGAAGCGATGAGAAAGAAAGAAAGTTGTGTTTTGAAAGATGTGCATGTTGAAAAGTAAAGAAAGCAGATGTTTGTAAGAAAACTATTTTTAGCATTGAAAATCCCCTGGAAAGGGGTGGTGCACCATTCCCAGAGATACTGCAATACCGGGTCGATGCGTGGAGTGGACGGAGCAAGCCCCTATTCCATCTCCCTGCTCCAAAAATCAATTTAATATATGGTCCCCAGATAAGGGACGTATCAGATATTAAACTGATAAGAACAGATTTTTTTTTTTTCTTTGTAAAAATATACTTTATTCATAAAATATCTTCAATCACATTCAAAACCATTTCAAAAACAACATTACAAGGGTACAATGCAGGTTAAACTTTTACAAAATGTATCACCAGGTGCATCAGTACAAACAATATTACAATCATTTACAGCCTTTCATTTTGATCTGTACAGCCCGAGGGGCTCTAAACAGTTCCCAGTCTCTCGGTGCGCTGTGGTAGAAAGGTCTTAGACAGCGACCCTTCCCCATTGCGCCTTTGCGGCAGCTGCCCCAAGCTTTAGTGCGTCCCTCAGCACGTAGTCCTGGACTTTGGATTGTGCCAGTCCGCAACAATCGGTCGGGGACAACTCTTTGTGCTGGAAGACCAACAAGTTTCGGGCAGACCAAAGCGCCTCTTTCACCGAGTTGATGATCCTCCAGCTGCAGTTGATGTTTGTCTCGGTGTGTGTCCCTGGGAACAGCCCGTAGAGCACAGAGTCCTGTGTCACAGAACTGCTCGGGATGAACCTCGACAGCAACCACTGCATCTCTCTCCAGACTTTCTTTGCGAAGGCACAATCCACAAGGAGGTGGACAACGGTCTCTTCCCCACCACAGCCACCTCGAGGGCAACGTGCAGAGGGGGTGAGCTTCCTGGCGTGTAGGAAGGATCTGACGGGGAGGGCCTTTCTCACCACCAGCCAAGCTACGTCTTGGTGCTTGTTGGAAAGTTCTGGCGATGAGGCATTCTGCCAAATGACTTTGACAGTCTGCTCGGGGAACCATCCCACAGGGTCCACCCTCTCCTTATCCCTCAGGGCCTCTAGGACGTTACGTGCTGACCACTGCCTGATGGACTTGTGGTCAAAGGTGTTTTTCTGCATAAATTTTTCCACCAGGGACAGGTGGTACGGCACGGTCCAACTACTTGGAGCGTTCCGCGGCAGCGTGGCCAGACCCATCCTTCGCAACACCGGGGACAGGTAGAACCTCAGCACGTAGTGACACTTGGTGTTTGCGTACTGAGGGTCTACGCACCGCTTGATGCAGCCGCACACAAAGGTGGCCATCAGTATGAGGGCGATGTTGGGCACGTTTTTTCCCCCTTTATCTAGAGGCTTGTACATCGCGTCCCTGCGGACACGATCCATTTTCGACCTCCAGATAAAGCGGAAGATGGCTCGAGTGATCGCCGTCGCGCAGGAGTCTGGAATGGGCCAGACCTGCGCCACGTACAGCAACAGCGAGAGTACCTCACACCTGATGACCAGGTTCTTACCCGCAATGGAGAGGGAGCGTCGCTCCCACATGCCCAGTTTCCTCTTCACCATAGCCACTCGCTCCTTCCAGTTTCTAACGCATGCCCCGGTCCCTCCGAACCATATCCCCAGCACCTTCAGGCCGTCAGCCCTGACAGTGAAGGGGACAAAGGATCGGTCAGCCCAGTTCCCAAAGAACATGGCCTCGCTCTTCCCACGATTTACCTTGGCTCCCGAGGCCAGTTCGAACTGGTCGCAGACGTGCATCAGTCTGCGCACCGACAGCGGATCCGAGCAGAAGACGGCGACGTCGTCCATGTACAGGGAGGCTTTTACCTGAGTGCCTCCACTGTCTGGGATCGTCACTCCTCTTATGCCCGGATCCTTCCTGATGGACTCGGCAAAGGGTTCTATGCAACACACGAAAAGGACAGGCGAGAGAGGACAGCCCTGCCTGACTCCAGATTTAATCGGAAAGCTATCTGTTTCCCACCCATTGATTGAGACTGCGCTACTGATGTTAGTGTAGAGCAGTTGGATCCAATTTCGAATTCCCTCCCCAAAGCCCATTTTGGAGAGCACATCCCCCATGTAGGTGTGCGATATTCTGTCAAAGGCCTTCTCCTGATCCAAGCTGATGAGGCAGGTATCCACACACCTGTCCTGTACATAGGCAATCGTATCCCTGAGCAGCGCCAGGCTGTCAGAGATCTTCCTGCCTGGCACAGAGCAGGTCTGGTCAGGGTGAATCACCAATTCCAGAGCGGATTTGACCCGATTGGCGATGACCTTTGACAGAATCTTATAGTCCATATTCAACAGTGAAATGGGTCGCCAATTTCTAATTTCCTCCCTTTCCCCCTTGTGCTTGTAGATGAGGGTGATGATGCCTTTCCTCATGGATTCTGACATACTACCGGCCAGGAGCATACTCTCGTACACTTCTAGCAGGTCTGGGCCGATCAAGTCCCACAGAGCCGAATACAACTCCGCCGGCAAGCCGTCGCTTCCGGGGGTTTTACTCTTCTCGAAGGACTCGAGGGCCTTAGTCAGTTCGTCAGGAGTTAGCGGTTTGTCCAGGCTCTCCCGCGTACTGTGGTCTAAGACCTCCGTGATAGAGGACAGGAAGGACT
Source organism: Cetorhinus maximus (assembly GCF_964194155.1). Taxonomy (NCBI): domain Eukaryota; kingdom Metazoa; phylum Chordata; class Chondrichthyes; order Lamniformes; family Cetorhinidae; genus Cetorhinus; species Cetorhinus maximus. The sequence continues at coordinate 213,373 of NW_027596574.1, forward strand.
GGGAGGCCGTGCTGTCCGTGGGCTTCACGTCATACAGTCCGGCATAAAAGGATTTGCTGATCCTCAGAATGTCGGACCGTGATGACTTTACTGAGCCGTCTTCTTCCTTCAGGCTGCTGATCACAGAGCGCTCTCTGTGTACCTTTTGGAAGAAGAAACGTGAGCACGTCTCATCCTGCTCCACGGAGCGGACCCTGGAACGGAAGATGATCTTGGAGGCCTCCGAGGCAAAGTGCGAGGCTTGCTGGCCCTTCACCTCTTGGAGCTCCTCCTTGACATCGACCCCCATCGACTGCAGCCGGAGCAGATTCTGCATCTTTTTCTGGAGCCGGGACATTTCCCTCTGTTCCTTTCTAGCTTTCTGGGTGCCTTTACGGATGAAAAACCTCTTGATGCTTCCCTTGATCACTTCCCACCAGTCTGTCAGGGACTCAAAGAGGGGTTTCACGGTTCTCCAACCTTTGTAATCCCTCTTGAGCTCCTCAATGTTCTCTGGGGTCAGCAGTTGCACATTTAGCTTCCATGCCCCCCTGCCCACCCTCAGGTCCTTCTCCAAGTGGCAGTCCGCCAGTAGGAGGCAGTGGTCAGAGAAGAACACCGGCTTGACCTCGGTGGATCTGACTGTGAATGCACGGGACACAAACAGGAAGTCTATCCTGGAACGAATGGACCCGTCTGGCCGCGACCAGGTGTATCTACGCTGCGCTCCGTCTGCAGGGTTGCTGAAGACGTCGTGCAGCTTGGCATCCTTAACTGTTTCCATCAGGGATCTGGACGTAGCGTCCAATCTGCTGCCGGCCCTGCCGGATCGTCCAGCCGCATCGATGATGCAGTTGAACTCCCCGCCCAGTATGACCGGCCTGGAGGTCGCCAGCAGCAGTGGGAGCTGCTGAAAAACCTCCAGCCGCTCAGCCCCTTGTGCCGGGCCATACACGTTAATTAACCGGAGTGGAGCGTTCTTGTACATTACGTCTGCTACCAGGAGTCGCCCGCCCACCACCTCCTTGACCTCGGAGACGGTGAAGTTGCCTCCCCGCAGCAGAATACCCAGGCCGGAGGAACGAGAGTCGTTTCCGCCCGACCAGATCGATGGCCCGTGGGACCACCATCGTGACCATTGCCTGTAGGAGCTGAGGTGCGGTATCGCACACTCCTGCAGAAACAACAGGTCAGCTTTGACCTTGGCTAGGTAGTCCAAGGTCGCAACACATCGCGTAGTAGATTTAATGCTACGCACATTTATGGATACAATCTTTAAACCCATTTTAAAGCATTTATTCTCCTACCAAACCCACTGTCTCTGAGAGTCCCAGACCTTTAGTCTGCTCCTTCATACCCGTAGTGAGCTCAAATTCCTTCACTTTGGATGGGCTGAGGTAGATCTCCTTGGCCGTGTTCTGCTCCGGTGGCATCTGGAGGTTCACGTAGAGAGCGGGTTTTGAGATGACCTTTGCTGGAGAAGCTTCTCCAAAACTCACCCCCTCTGGGGTGTTGCTGTTCCGGGCTTCCTGGAGCTGGGGTGCGATGATTGCCTCACTGCTCCCAGATTCCAGGGGCTGTGGTGCACTGGCCTCCTCAGGTTGCAGGCAAAGTTGGGGTGCGCTGGTCTCCTTGTTGTCTCCAATTTTCTGGAGCTCGGGTGTCTCGTCCTCCAACGCCCTGGAGCTTTGCCGCCTCTTCTGTCGGTGCCGCCCTGGCACTTCATCATCCGAAGAGCTGCTGCCCTTGTCGTCCGTGTCGGATGGGAGATGCCTCTTGCCGCTTCTCTGGGAAACGCCTTTGCTTCTTCTTCGCTCCCTCTTACTTTTCTTGTTCTTCACCGTCCGCCACTCCCCCTGCTGCTTTCCCACTGCTGCCTCCTCCTCCATTGATTCGCTGTCCTGAGGACTGGGAGGTTCAGGGGGTAGTGCTGTTGATTGGCTCTCTGTTGCCTCAATCTCTTTCTCCACCTTGTCTCTCTCAGTGTCCTCCTTTGTCCCGTTGAGCTCCCTGGGGGCCTTGGTGGTTGGAGTGACACGGAACATTTCTTCTGCTTCCCCCTGGTCGGCTTTGGCTGCCTGTGCGTAAGTACGGCAGCGTTTGGGGCAGGTCCTGTAGAGGTGACTTGCCTCGCCACACAGGTTGCAGCACTTGGCCTGTTTGCAGTCTTTTGTCTGGTGCCCTTCCTGTTTGCAGATCTTGCAGAGGGAGGCGCTGCAGTTGGCCGCCACATGACCAGCCTTGCCGCATGAGCGACAATGCTTGGGTTGCCCAGCGTAGACCAGGTAGCCACGGTTTCCCCCGATAGCGAAACTGGAAGGAGGGTGGAAAATGGCTCCCTTACCATCGGTCTTTAGCGTGACCTTCAACAGGCGTTTGCCTGTCCAGATCCCCAAGTCGTCTCGAATCTCGGTGCCGCTCCCCACCTTATCGAAGTACCTGGTGAGGAAGGTGACCACGTCGGCGACAGGGACGAAGGGGTTGTACACATGCACCATCACCTCACGTTCCCGTTGCAACGGCAGAGAAAAGTGCGGCTCCGCCGTCAGGATCTTCATCTCCGGCAGGTCTCTCTTCTCCTCGAACACCCTCAGGAGCCGGACGCAGTCTGCCACCCGCTTGAACGTCACGTCAAAATAACCGCCTTTGCGGGAGTCGTGCAGGGTGAAGATCTCCGTAGCTTGGAAGCCGCACGCCTTCAACAGGATCCTCCTGGTGAAGAAGCCCCGATCCATAGGTGATCCTCCTTCGCTGTGGTTCACCGTGACTCGGACGGTGATAGGTAACCCACGGTATAGATTTGGATTGCGATTGATTATCGCCCTTCCATCCCGACCTTGCCATGGCAGGACCATGGTGTCGCCCCTGCAACACTTGATCTTAGCCAAAAGGCCGAGAAGCGATGAGAAAGAAAGAAAGTTGTGTTTTGAAAGATGTGCATGTTGAAAAGTAAAGAAAGCAGATGTTTGTAAGAAAACTATTTTTAGCATTGAAAATCCCCTGGAAAGGGGTGGTGCACCATTCCCAGAGATACTGCAATACCGGGTCGATGCGTGGAGTGGACGGAGCAAGCCCCTATTCCATCTCCCTGCTCCAAAAATCAATTTAATATATGGTCCCCAGATAAGGGACGTATCAGATATTAAACTGATAAGAACAGATTTTTTTTTTTTTGTAAAAATATACTTTATTCATAAAAAATCTTCAATCACATTCAAAACCATTTCAAAACAACATTACAAGGGTACAATCCAGGTTAAACTTTTACAAAATGTATCACCAGGTGCATCAGTACAAACAATATTACAATCATTTACAGCCTTTCATTTTGATCTGTACAGCCCGAGGGGCTCTAAACAGTTCCCAGTCTCTCGGTGCGCTGTGGTAGAAAGGTCTTAGACAGCGACCCTTCCCCATTGCGCCTTTGCGGCAGCTGCCCCAAGCTTTAGTGCGTCCCTCAGCACGTAGTCCTGGACTTTGGATTGTGCCAGTCCGCAACAATCGGTCGGGGACAACTCTTTGTGCTGGAAGACCAACAAGTTTCGGGCAGACCAAAGCGCCTCTTTCACCGAGTTGATGATCCTCCAGCTGCAGTCGATGTTTGTCTCGGTGTGTGTCCCTGGGAACAGCCCGTAGAGCACAGAGTCCTGTGTCACAGAACTGCTCGGGATGAACCTCGACAGCAACCACTGCATCTCTCTCCAGACTTTCTTTGCAAAGGCACAATCCACAAGGAGGTGGACAACGGTCTCTTCCCCACCACAGCCACCTCGAGGGCAACGTGCAGAGGGGGTGAGACTCCTGGCGTGTAGGAAGGATCTGACGGGGAGGGCCTTTCTCACCACCAGCCAAGCTACGTCTTGGTGCTTGTTGGAAAGTTCTGGCGATGAGGCATTCTGCCAAATGACTTTGACAGTCTGCTCGGGGAACCATCCCACAGGGTCCACCCTCTCCTTTTCCCTCAGGGCCTCTAGGACGTTACGTGCTGACCACTGCCTGATGGACTTGTGGTCAAAGGTGTTTTTCTGCATAAATTTTTCCACCAGGGACAGGTGGTAGGGCACGGTCCAACTACTTGGAGCGTTCCGCGGCAGCGTGGCCAGACCCATCCTTCGCAACACCGGGGACAGGTAGAACCTCAGCACGTAGTGACACTTGGTGTTTGCGTACTGAGGGTCTACGCACCGCTTGATGCAGCCGCACACAAAGGTGGCCATCAGTATGAGGGCGATGTTGGGCACGTTTTTTCCCCCTTTATCTAGAGGCTTGTACATCGCGTCCCTGCGGACACGATCCATTTTCGACCTCCAGATAAAGCGGAAGATGGCTCGAGTGATCGCCGTCGCGCAGGAGTCTGGAATGGGCCAGACCTGCGCCACGTACAGCAACAGCGAGAGTACCTCACACCTGATGACCAGGTTCTTACCCGCAATGGAGAGGGAGCGTCGATCCCACATGCCCAGTTTCCTCTTCACCATAGCCACTCGCTCCTTCCAGTTTCTAACGCATGCCCCGGTCCCTCCGAACCATATCCCCAGCACCTTCAGGCCGTCAGCCCTGACAGTGAAGGGGACAAAGGATCGGTCAGCCCAGTTCCCAAAGAACATGGCCTCGCTCTTCCCACGATTTACCTTGGCTCCCGAGGCCAGTTCGAACTGGTCGCAGATGTGCATCAGTCTGCGCACCGACAGCAGATCCGAGCAGAAGACGGCGACGTCGTCCATGTACAGGGAGGCTTTTACCTGAGTGCCTCCACTGCCTGGGATCGTCACTCCTCTTATGCCCGGATCCTTCCTGATGGACTCGGCAAAGGGTTCTATGCAACACACGAAAAGGACAGGCGAGAGAGGACAGCCCTGCCTGACTCCAGATTTGATCGGGAAGCTATCTGTTTCCCACCCATTGATTGAGACGGCGCTACTGATGTTAGTGTAGAGCAGTTGGATCCAATTTCGAATTCCCTCCCCAAAGCCCATTTTGGAGAGCACATCCCCCATGTAGGTGTGCGATATTCTGTCAAAGGCCTTCTCCTGATCCAAGCTGATGAGGCAGGTATCCACACCCCTGTCCTGTACATAGGCAATCGTATCCCTGAGCAGCGCCAGGCTGTCAGAGATCTTCCTGCCTGGCACAGAGCAGGTCTGGTCAGGGTGAATCACCAATTCCAGAGCGGATTTGACCCGGTTGGCGATGACCTTGGACAGAATCTTATAGTCCACATTCAACAGTGAAATGGGTCGCCAATTTCTAATTTCCTCCCTTTCCCCCTTGTGCTTGTAGATGAGGGTGATGATGCCTTTCCTCATGGATTCTGACATGCTGCCGGCCAGGAGCATACTCTCGTACACTTCTAGCAGGTCTGGGCCGATCAAGTCCCACAGAGCCGAATACAACTCCGCCGGCAGGCCGTCGCTTCCGGGGGTTTTACTCTTCTCGAAGGACTCGAGGGCCTTAGTCAGTTCGTCAGGAGTTAGCGGTTTGTCTAGGCTCTCCCGCGTACTGTGGTCTAAGACCTCCGTGATAGAGGACAGGAAGGACTGGGAGGCCGTGCTGTCCGTGGGCTTCACGTCATACAGTCCGGCATAAAAGGATTTGCTGATCCTCAGAACGTCGGACCGTGATGACTTTACTGAGCCGTCTTCTTCCTTCAGGCTGCTGATCACAGAGCGCTCTCTGTGTACCTTTTGGAAGAAGAAACGTGAGCACGTCTCATCCTGCTCCACGGAGCGGACTCTGGAACGGAAGATGATCTTGGAGGCCTCCGAGGCAAAGTGCGAGGCTTGCTGGCCCTTCACCTCTTGGAGCTCCTCCTTGACATCGACCCCCATCGACTGCAGCCGGAGCAGATTCTGCATCTTTTCCTGGAGTCGGGACATTTCCCTCTGTTCCTTTCTAGCTTTCTGGGTGCCTTTGCGGATGAAAAACCTCTTGATGCTTCCCTTGATCACTTCCCACCAGTGTGTCAGGGACTCAAAGAGGGGTTTCACGGTTCTCCAACCTTTGTAATCCCTCTTGAGCTCCTCAATGTTCTCTGGGGTCAGCAGTTGCACATTTAGCTTCCATGCCCCCCTGCCCACCCTCAGGTCTTCCTCCAAGTGGCAGTCCGCCAGTAGGAGGCAGTGGTCAGAGAAGAACACCGGCTTGACCTCGGTGGATCTGACTGTGAATGCACGGGACACAAACAGGAAGTCTATCCTGGAACGAATGGACCCGTCTGGCCGCGACCAGGTGTATCTACGCTGCGCTCCGTCTGCAGGGTTGCTGAAGACGTCGTGCAGCTTGGCATCCTTAACTGTTTCCATCAGGGATCTGGACGTAGCGTCCAATCTGCTTCCGGCCCTGCCGGATCGTCCAGCCGCATCGATGATGCAGTTGAACTCCCCGCCCAGTATGACCGGCCTGGAGGTCGCCAGCAGCAGTGGGAGCTGCTGAAAAACCTCCAGCCGCTCAGCCCCTTGTGCCGGGCCATACACGTTAATTAACCGGAGTGGAGCGTTCTTGTACATTACGTCTGCTACCAGGAGTCGCCCGCCCACCACCTCCTTGACCTCGGAGACGGTGAAGTTGCCTCCCCGCAGCAGAATACCCAGGCCGGAGGAACGAGAGTCGTTTCCGCCCGACCAGATCGATGGCCCGTGGGACCACCATCGTGACCATTGCCTGTAGGAGCTGAGGTGCGGTATCGCACACTCCTGCAGAAACAACAGGTCAGCTTTAACCTTGGCTAGGTAGTCCAAGGTCGCAACACATCGCGTAGTAGATTTAATGCTACGCACATTTATGGATACAATCTTTAAACCCATTTTAAAGCATTTATTCTCCTACCAAACCCACTGTCTCTGAGAGTCCCAGACCTTTAGTCTGCTCCTTCATACCCGTAGTGAGCTCAAATTCCTTCACTTTGGATGGGCTGAGGTAGATCTCCTTGGCCGTGTTCTGCTCCAGTGGCATCTGGAGGTTCACGTAGAGAGCGGGTTTTGAGATGACCTTTGCTGGAGAAGCTTCTCCAAAACTCACCCCCTCTGGGGTGTTGCTGTTCCCGGCTTCCTGGAGCTGGGGTGCGATGATTGCCTCACTGCTCCCAGATTCCAGGGGCTGTGGTGCACTGGCCTCCTCAGGTTGCAGGCAAAGTTGGGGTGCGCTGGTCTCCTTGTTGTCTCCAATTTTCTGGAGCTCGGGTGTCTCGTCCTCCAACGCCCTGGAGCTTTGCCGCCTCTTCTGTCGGTGCCGCTCTGGCACTTCATCATCCGAAGAGCTGCTGCCCTTGTCATCCGTGTCGGATGGGAGACGCCTCTTGCCGCTTCTCTGGGAAACGCCCTTGCTTCTTCTTCGCTCCCTCTTACTTTTCTTGTTCTTCACCGTCCGCCACTCCCCCTGCTGCTTTTCCACTGCTGCCTCCTCCTCCATTGATTCGCTGTCCTGAGGACTGGGAGGTTCAGGGGGTAGTGCTGTTGATTGGCTCTCTGTTGCCTCCATCTCTTTCTCCACCTTGTCTCTCTCTGTGTCCTCCTTTGTCCCGTTGAGCTCCCTGGGGGCCTTGGTGGTTGGAGTGACACGGAACATTTCTTCTGCTTCCCCCTGGTCGGCTTTGGCTGCCTGTGCGTAAGTACGGCAGCGTTTGGGGCAGGTCCTGTAGAGGTGACTTGCCTCGCCACACAGGTTGCAGCACTTGGCCTGTTTGCAGTCTTTTGTCTGGTGCCCTTCCTGTTTGCAGATCTTGCAGAGGGAGGCGCTGCAGTTGGCCGCCACATGACCAGCTTTGCCGCATGAGCGACAATGCTTTGGTTGCCCAGCGTAGACCAGGTAGCCCCGGTTTCCCCCGATAGCGAAACTGGAGGGAGGGTGGAAAATGGCTCCCTTACCATCGGTCTTTAGCGTGACCTTAAACAGGCGTTTGCCTGTCCAGATCCCCAAGTCGTCTCGAATCTCGGTGCCGCTCCCCACCTTATCGAAGTACCTGGTGAGGAAGGTGACCACGTCGGCGACAGGGACGAAGGGGTTGTACACATGCACCATCACCTCACGTTCCCGTTGCAACGGCAGAGAAAAGTGCGGCTCCGCCGTCAGGATCTTCATCTCCGGCAGGTCTCTCTTCTCCTCGAACACCCTCAGGAGCCGGACGCAGTCTGCCACCCGCTTGAACGTCACGTCAAAATAACCACCTTTGCGGGAGTCGTGCAGGGTGAAGATCTCCGTAGCTTGGAAGCCGCACGCCTTCAACAGGATCCTCCTGGTGAAGAAGCCCCGATCCATAGGTGATCCTCCTTCGCTGTGGTTCACCGTGACTCGGACGGTGATAGGTAGCCCACGGTATGGATTTGGATTGCGATTGGTTATCGCCCTTCCATCCCGACCTTGCCTTGGCAGGACCATGGTGTCGCCCCTGCAACACTTGATGTTAGCCAAAAGGCCGAGAAGCGATGAGAAAGAAAGAAAGTTGTGTTTTGAAAGATGTGCATGTTGAAAAGTAAAGAAAGCAGATGTTTGTAAGAAAACTATTTTTAGCATTGAAAATCCCCTGGAAAGGGGTGGTGCACCATTCCCAGAGATACTGCAATACCGGGTCGATGCGTGGAGTGGACGGAGCAAGCCCCTATTCCATCTCCCTGCTCCAAAAATCAATTTAATATATGGTCCCCAGATAAGGGA